>NC_083733.1:29985000-30102500 GCF_028564815.1 Eubalaena glacialis
GCCTTTACCTAGGTGTGAGGTATAAGGCTCGTTCTATAACTGGGAAGAATAGTAAACTCACTCAGGAATGACCTCTATATTAGCCATGCAATTTGGGAATTTTTTTCCAATAATAATATGTCAGTAGTAATAATACCAACATTTACTGTGTGGGCTTACTATGTGCCAGGCTCTGTTCTAAACACTTGACCAGGGTTCCCTTACAGAAACCTGCCAGCAACCCTGTATCTAGGTGGCATTATTACTGTAACGGGCATCACTTGGTTGAGACCTACTCTCCACACAGGCTATGGGAAGGGTACTGTACGGTCATCTCAATGATGCTCGCCATGTGGGAGGTAACCTCTCCATTTTCTAACGAGCAAACAGGTTAATCACCTTGCACACAACTGTTACGGAGACGTGGGTTTAAAACTTAGGAATACCATCCTCGGAAGCCGGTGTTTGAAGCTACTTCACTTCACTGTATCTCTCTGATGTGAAAATTAAGACTGATGAAAGTGAGGGGGGGGAGGAAAGAAGGGAGGAATGAAAGAAAGAAGGAAAGAAGGAAGAGAGGGAGGAAGGGAGGGGGGGAGGGAGGAAGGAAGGAAAGACTGCCAGGTGTGTCACAGGCCGCAGGAGACTCTGATTCCAGTTCTTAGATTGGCTGCTGAGTGACTGTGGCCCGAGCCCACCCCGTGGTTGAGCTTTCTTAACTGAGTCCGGTTCTCAGGTTCTTGCTATGACTTTAAACAATCACATTTATTCATTTCAGAGAAGAATTTTGCTTTTCCTATGGAATGAATTCATTTTTAAGTATACAAGTAATACATGCCTATTATAGAAAAAGTTGGAAAATAGAGACAAACGAAAAGCAAATTAAATTATCCACAAATCCACACTCTCACCCTTGTGATGACCACTGCTGTTTATTTTGTTGTATGTTATTCCAGACTCTTTTCCTATTTGGATGAAACATGCACGCACGTGTACACACACACACACACATTTAACCCAAATGGGACATTATTCATCCTATTTTGTGACCTACTTTTTACTCAGCACTGTACTTTGGACACCTTATCTTGTCAATGACTGAAATTCTAAATCACCTTTTGTAAAAACTACACAGGGCAGTTTTTTCAAACTGCAGCTTAAGACACATCAATGTGTTCAAAAATCAACTTGGTGAGTCAAAATCAATATTTAAAAATAAATGAAACAGGGACTTCCCTGGTGGTGCAGTGGTTAAGCATCTACCTGCCAGTGCAGGGGACATGGGTTCGATCCCTGGTCCGGGAAGATCCCACATGCCGCGGAACAGCTAAGCCTGTGCGCTACAACTACTGAGGCCGTGCCACAACTACTGAAGCCCACACACCTAGAGCCCATGCTCCGCAACAAGAGAAGCCACCGCAATGAGAAGCCCGTGAACCGCAATGAAGAGTAGCCCCTGCTTGCCGCAACTAGAGAAAGCCCGTGTGCGGCAATGAAGACCCAATGCAGCCAAAAATAAATAAATAGATAAATTTATATAAAAAAAATAAATGAAACAGAAAAGAATATCATTGCACAGAAGAGAAAAATATTAGTGTGTATTGCATTAGTGAAGATCAGTATTTTTATAAACACTCTGTGTATTAAACATATAGGTATATATTGGGTTGTAATACAATATGTATCTCTTATGTGAATTCCAGTCAAAATTTTTGAAAATTTCTGATATGCTCTCAGTAGAATTTAGCAGAATCCATTTAACCCATCTACTATTCTTGAACATTTATGTTGTTTGTACACTGAATTTTGCATGTTTGTCTATTTATTTCCTTAGGATTTCTAATGGAATTAGAATGGGTCATAAGGGTGTCTCCATTTTTAACGTGTCTTCCAGAAAGAATGAGCTAAGGTATATTCCCACTGGCTGGGTATGAGGGCACCTGTTTACCCATACTCTGACCACCACTAAGTTTATTATCATTTAATATTTGCCAGCCTCATATTATTAAGAATAGTAGCTAGCATGCTTTGCAGTTTACTCTGTTCCAGGCTCTGTGTGAAGTGCTTCATTAACTCATTATCTCCTTCGATCCCATGTTAACCTTCTGAAATGAGTGCATCTATTATTCAGTTTTGCAGATGAGGAAGCTAAAGCTCCAAAAAGTCCAAATCCTGACAAAGGAGGATTTAAATTCAAACCTGATTGCAAAAGCCATGCACACCTTTCATCATTCTCGTCAACCTCTCTCATTGTCATCATTCATAACATAGCATACCTAGCGAGACTGAGGATCTTCCATATGCTTATCAAATAGTGCTGATTAAAAATATTTTCAGATACATTTTAAATGATTCTTCAAAGTCCTGGCATTGCATCATCTAGGTTGCAGTGTCCAAGGTTTGGCCCCAGGATTTTAAAAAAAACAACTTCATAAACTGGGTATGCTTTCAGCGGGGATGGTCTTGGAGGATCTGGAAAGCACAGGATAAACAAGCAATATCTTTGTGAAGCCTTAATTTAACTCACCAATTTGAGGGGAAATGTTATTTTGATATCAACATAACCACTGATTTGATATGGAGTACAAAAATTTTAAAGTTAAAACACGAAACTTTGAAGAAATTTAATCTTGCTGCAGGGAGTTGTAGCAATCAGTATAAGCTAGGTTCTGCTGTGGTAACAAAAGATTCCAAAATTTCAGTGTCTTAAAACAACAGATATTTATTTCTCCCTGACCCACCGTATCTATTGCCTATTGTCTGGGGCTCTGCTCTGTTGCATCCTCCCTCCAGGATCCAGGCCAATGGAGCAGCCTCCATTTGGAATAGTGCTTGTCACTGTGGGAAAGAAGAGAAGTGAGCTTTGGAGGGTTTCATGCCAGCAATTAAATGCTTAGCCCAGAAGTGACATATGTGACTTCCACTGGAAAGTTTTTGGCCAGGACTAGTCACATTGTCCCCCCCCCCCAACCACAAGGAAGCAGGAAGTACAATCCTACCATTTACTTGAAATGTAAAGGGTCAGACATATTTGGGGAATGGCATAATAATTACCATGGTTGTTTAGGCTCTGCCTCCATTTTTCTCTTGTTCTCCAATGGTCTTCTGAGGAGGAAAACAAGGTTATTCATCAGAAAGGGAGAAGACAACATCAGAACTTCTATATCTCCTATTTAAAAAACAACAACAACAAGGTAAAAGATTATCTCTCTATCATGTAATAGAAGTGTGGAGGTAAGCAGTCTGGAGCTTGTGTGATGTTCCATGGTGACGAGGATCTAGGGTCCTTCTATCTTCTTGTTTCACTATCATGGTTCTACCTAATGGTTCAGGAAGACTGTTCAAACTCCAGCCATTCTGTTTGTATTCAAGCCAGCAGGAAAGAAAATTTTTTAAAAAAATCAACATCTTTATTGAGATATAATTCACATGATATACAATCCATGTATTTAAAGTATACAATTCAATGGCTTGTAATATATTCAGGAGTATGTGAAACCTTTATCATAGTCCATTGATTTTAGGGCATTTTTGCCATCTCCAAAAGGCACCCTGTGTGCTTTAGCTGTCACCCCCTCTACCCTCAACCTCCTCCAGCCCTAGGCAACCACAAATCTACTTTCTGTTTCTATAGATTTCCCCGTTCTGGGCGGTTCATATGGATGGACTCATGTAATTATGTGGTCTTTTGTGATTGGTTTCTTTCACTTAGCATAATGTTTTTGAGGTTCATGCATGGTGTAGCAGGTATCAGTATTTCATTTTTTTTCTTGACCAAAAATATTCCCTTGTATGGATATAACACATTTTGTTTATGCATTCATCAGTTGAGAGACATTTGGGTTGTTCCACATTTTGGCCATTATAAATAATGCTTCTATAAATATTCATGTACAAGTTTCTGTATGGACATATGTTTTCATTTCTCTTGGATATATACCTAGGAGTGGAATTGCTGAGTCAAACAGTAACTCTATGTTTAATTATTTGAGGAACTGCCAGACGATTTTTCAAAGCTGCTGCACCATTTTACATTTCTACCAGCAGTGTATGAAGGTTACAATTTTCCCACATCGTCACCAATATTTGATTGAATTTTTGATTATAGTCTCCTAGAGGGTGTGAACTGGTATCTCACTGCAGTTTTGATTTGTATTTCCTTGATGACTGATGGTATCCTGAAGCTTCTCATGGACTTATTGGCCATTTGTATATCTTTTTTGGAGAAATGTCTATTCATCTCCTTTGGCCACTTCTTAAATTGGGTTATTTGTCTTTGTAAGAGGTCTTTATACATCCTAGATACAATCCGTTATCAGATATATAATTTGCAATCTTTTTTTCCTATTCTGTGGGTTGTCTTTTCACTTGCTTGATGATGTTCATAGAAGGACAAAAGTTTTTAGTTCTGTTGAAGTTCAGTTTATTTTTCTCTTTCACTGCTCATGATTCTGGTATCATACCTAAGAATCCTTTGCCAAGTCTAAGGTCATGAAGAATTTCCCTTATGGTTTCTTCTATGAGTTTTATGCTTTAGCACTTACATTTTGGTCTTTGATCCATCTTGAGTTAATTTTTTATGTGGTATGAGGTAGGGATCCAATTTAATTCTTTTGCATGTGGCTATCCAGTTGTCCCAGCACCATTTATTGAAAATACTATTATTCCCCATTGGATAGTCTTGGTATCCATGTTGAAAATCAGCAGGGTTGCAGGATACAAGATCAATATGCCAAAATCAATTGTATTGATGCACCTAGAGTGAACAACCTGAAAATGAAATTAAGAAAACAATTCAATTTATAATAGCAACTAAAAGAATAAAACACTTAGGAATAAATTAAGTGGAATAATCAAGTAATAAAATTAATAATAAAAGAGGTTAAAATAAATAAATTTGATAAATTAATAAAATAAGTGAAAGATGCATCCTATGAAAATTATAAACATTGTTGAAAGAAATTAAAGAAAATGTAAATAATTGGAAAAAGATCCCACGTTCATAGATTGGAAGATTTAACATTGTTAAAATATCTCTACTCCCCAAACTGACCTATAGATTCATTGTAATCCCTATTAGAATCCCGCTGAGTTCTTTACAGAAATTGACAAGCTGATTTTAAAATTCACAAGGAATTGCAAGAGACCTCAAATAGTCAAAACAATCTTGAAAAAGAAGAGGGAAGGAGGAAGACTCGTGCTTTCAGATTTCAAAACTTACTTCAAAGCAATGGTAATCAAGACAGTGTGGTTAATATATGTATATGTATAACAGATTCACTTTGCTGTACACCTGAAACTAACACAACATTGTAAATCAACTATACCCCAATAAAAATTAAAAACAAAACAAACAAAAAACCAGTGTGGCACTGGCACAAAGAGAGACATGTCGTTTAACAGAATGGAATTGAGAGTCCATAAGTAAATCTATTTTTTATCTAAAACTTGGGAAATAAATGAGAGTTTAACAATTTTTAAATCTACAGACTGCCACTGATTCTTTCATTCTGTCCTATGTCATGAAGGCTGTATGTACCATAAACTCTAGAAGGCATCCTTAGGGGAAGAGTGGAGGTCACCACGAGGAGGGGTGGACAGTTTCTCTCTTAACCATTTTTTGGTTTGTTTTCAGTGCCTTTTGAGGACATGTGCATGTGTCCTGTTAATTGGATGTACAGATGATCTTATCTTGTTTTAGTGAAATCAGCCTTCACAAAAGGGACAAGTGGCTGAAGAAGATTTCTGCAAAGAAACCAAGATTAATGTTAACAATGATGATGCCAGTAGAAGAAAAGAAGAACAGGGCCATTCTGTCATGTCCTCTCCTCACACAGGCTTCTGACCAGCCACCTTAGGAGATGAAAACAATGGTTATCTAATAAGATCTGAAATAAAATCCAATTGTTTGGCCAAAACCAATTGAAATTATCAAAAAGATTTACATCCCTATAGTTGATAACAACCTATCCCTAAGGGGATATTGTGCTGTGAGATATTAGCTAATGAGAGTATGTAGCCCTCACAATTAGAAAAACATTTTAAAATACTGCTCATTTCATCATCTCATTGTTTCAAAAATTTATGTTTTGTGTATAGGCATGCTTTATAATGTTCATGCATTCATTCCTTCACTCAACAAAGCATGGATCTGGAGGCCCTGGGAATATAGTAATAAGGCAATCATGTGGCTCTCATGGAGCTGATATTCTCATGGGGAGAGGCCAACAATAAAGAAAAAGCAGAGAGAATATAGTGTCCACTATAGATTTAAAAAATTTGGTAACCACATGCCTAGATATTTAAACATGCTCCTTTGTCGTGGATGTTATTTTGAAGGAAAAGTTTGAGAGGTACTAAGATTAAACCTAACTCCAAAATAGTGATGGCTTAACACTCACTATCCTCCCAACCCCTGCCAATGCTCACTTCTGTTCACCCTTCTTCTCTTGCATTATCTTGAATAAAATAAAATTCCAAGAACCAGCATTTTGGTGGTTTTGATATCCATATTAGTTATCAATTGATGTGTTACAAATTACCATGAATTTAACAGCTTAAAACAACACCTACTTATTTTATCACAATTTCTGTGGGTTAGGAATCCAGGCACGGCTTAGTGAGGTTGTCAACCGAGACTGCAGTCAAGGGGTTGGCCAGGCTGGAATTTCATCTGAAGGCTTGACTGGGGAAGGATCTACTTCCAAGCTCACGTGATTGTTGGCAGAATTCAGTTCCTTGGGGACTGTTAGACTGAGGGTCTCAGTTTTTGACTGTTGGTCTCAGTTTTTGACTGTTGACCTGAGACCACCCTCAGTTCTTTGCCACATGGGCCTCTCCAACATGGTGGCTTGCTTCAGCAACACAAGCAAGCAATAGAGAAAGTCCACTAGAAAGATGGGTTCACATTCCTATGTAACTTAATCACAGAAGTGACATCCTGTCATCTTTGCCATATTCTTCTTTCTTTTTAAATTAAAATTTACTTTTGAGATAATTGTAGGTTCTCATGTAGTTGTAAGAAATAATACAAAGAAATCCCGTGTACCCTTTACGCAATTTCCCCCAATGGTGACATCTTGCAATATCACAAGTAGGATATTGACATTATCAGTCAAAATACCAAACATTTCCATCATCACTAGGATCCCTCATGTTGCCCTCAGTGGCTGTATCTGCTTCTCTCCCATCCCCACCCTGTCTGTAATCACTGGCAACCATTTAATCTGTTCTCTATTTCTATACTTTTGTCACTTTATGAATGTTATGTAAATGTAATTGTATAGTATATGCATACATTTATATCCCTCCTTTTTTTTTAAAAACAGACTGCTTCAGGAATCAGAGCTAAACTCATAGATAATATTCCTAAATTGACACAGTGCCACATTTTTTTGTGTCACATTAGTCTGGCATATTGGTCTGATTTTTTTTTTTTTTTTTTAATTATCAAATCACCCCTTATGTAGTCAACAGTTTCATTTACAAAAGCTCATTCCAACTTACTGAATTAGATTGGATTCCCTGGAAACTGACTCTGAGGTGGAGGCTTGTGTATAGATGGGCCTCTGGGGTTTGGACGCAGTAGACACCCCTGTAAGGAAGTGAGGAAGGCAGGTTTGGGCAGAAGGAGAAGCTGCCCCAAGGTGCGGTTGCAACTGAGGCTTCAGCAGCTCACCTTACAGGGAGCTCTGAAACCAGACAGTTTTTCAGAGTCGTCCCAGATTAAGGAAGGAGGCTGGACCCTATATATCTCCATTCTAGTTCCTTTGATTCTTCATATACATTTTATTTTATTTATCTTTTATTTATTTATTTTTATTTTATTTTTTAAATTTATTTATTATACAGTAGGTTCTTATTAGTTATCTATTTTATACATATTAGTGTATATATGCCAATCCCAATCTCCCAATTCATCCCACCACCACCAGTCCCCTCCACCCCGCTTTCTCCCCTTGGTGTCCATACATTTGAGTGAAGTAAGTCAGAAAGAGAAAAACAAATATCGTATATTAATGCATATATGTGGAATCTAGAAAAATGGTACAGATGAACCAGTTTGCAAGGCAGAAATAGACACAGATGTAGAGAACAAACGTATCATATACATTTTAGAATCACCTTGTAGATTCCTACAAAGCATGCTGCTGAGACTTTGATTCGAATTGCATTTAATCTATAAATCTATTTGGTAGGAATTGACACATTCAGAATTTTGGATCTTATCGTTAAGCATGATTTATTTGGTCCTTGATTTCTTTTATCAGTGTTTTATAGTTTTCAGCATACAGATCTTCACTTTCACCGTATTAGAAGCAAAGCGAAAGTCCCGCCCAGACTCCAGGGAGGAGATTACATCAGGGATGAATACCAGGGGATGAGATCATTGGAGGCCAAGTTAGAGTTTGCCTGCTGTACATCTTTGGGTGGCAGTGACCCTCATAACTTCCTGGCTAAGAGGGCTGTGGTGTTCATGGGCCCCAGTGCTCTGAGACTAAGCCCTCCAAGTGGTTCAGAAGTAGGAGAGATAAGTGGGGGGAGCCCAGCATGTGTGCGTGACCTGGTCCTAATCTCCCTGCCCACCTCATCTCTCTCAGTCCCTTCACACTATGCCTTGTACACACTCCATGCTCTCCTGCTTTTGCCCCTTACTGAGCCTTCAGCCTGGAATTAGATCACCCACTTTCTCCATGTATCAAAAACCTGACACTCATTCTGAGCCTAGGCTCAAAGACCACCTCCTCCAGGAAGGAGTCCTTGAGTCCTTGGAAGACTCAAGTTCTCCTCTGAGTTTCTACAATATTCTGATCATACCCTGTGCATGACACATTTCATTCTGCCTTGTTTTTTAATCATTCGTGTAGGAATGAGTAACATTCTTTCTCTTGTGACAGTAGACCAGTTCAGGCAAAAATGTACTTTATTGGCTCACAAAATGGAAAAGTCCAGGGGTAGACTGACTTCAGGCAGTTGGATTCAAGGGCTCAGACAGCAGTATCAGGACCCAGTCTCTCTCCATCATTCTGCTCCATTCTCCCCTTTGGGCCCTTCTTGGTGCCCAGGGGCAACAAGGTACTTCCTGTGGTCCCAGACCTAAGCCAACGAAATCTACCTCCAATCAAAAGAGGGAGGGCCCCTTTCTGCCCACAGAGGGTCCCGGCTTGTGACTCACGGCTGTGACTAAACCACGTGTCCATCCTTGTACCAATCATGGAGGCCAGGTGACATGGCATGAGTCAAGGTGACATGGCATGAGTCAAGGTGAGGCTAATTTCCCCGAGAAAATCCAGGACCCTGGAACAAGAAGGCACAGAAACGGATGTTCGGTGGTGTCCCCACAGACTGTGCGACCTGGAAGGCAGGACCTTTGGCCCTTTGTTTATTGTTCCAGCACCTGGCCCAGAGCTTAGCACATACTTAGACTCTACATGTTGAGCCAATGTTTGTCCAGCAAATAGACGCAGCCAAACGGACTAGAATAGGAGTTGGCCAGCGTTTCCTGTAAGCGGCCAGATAGTAAATATTTCCAGCTTTGGGGTCTGCCTGTTGCAGCAGAAACACAGACAACACAACGGAGGGATGCGGCTGTGTTCTAATAAGACTTTATTTATGTACACTGACCTGTGAATTTCATGTCATTTTCACGTGCGTGTCCGGAAATAGACCAGGCTCACAAAAGGCGCAGTAAGCTTCCTTTTGCTGCTTCCGGGAATGAGGAGCGCAGGTCAGTAGGCAGAAAAATAACCCACCACGGGCGTCACACCCTCCCGCAGTTTCACACCTTGCCGAGCTGACTTTGTGTGAGGCCCATTGTTGTGCCATCAACACGTGAAAAGGTAACATTTAATTTAGGTCGCGCATCTGGAGCGGGCGAGGCGCTTTCATCAGGCGGTATTTAAATTTCTGTGTTCCACACCAGTGCCTCTAAAATTGTTAAACTGCGTCGCCCTTGCAGCTTTATTAAACCTCGTCCGTTCTAGCCAAGCTTGACGAACGAACGAGCAGAGTTTCTTCCGAGTGGAGTAGATTTGCCGGGCGGGATGCCGCTCCCTCCCAGCCGCTCCTGGGAAGCCAGCGCGGTCGCGGCCCCCCGGGCCCTTTGTGCGGGCTCCTGGCGCCCAGCAATTGTGTCTCTAATCAACTGCCTCTAAGCAGGTGAGCGTTTATCTCAGTCAGTTACCCCTTATAATTACTGTATTGAACCTAGTTGTCTGTAAAATGAATGGTTTGTTCAGACACTTTACCCAAAGAGTTCATTAGGGGTTAAACAAAATGCAATCCCATTTGCAAAGAGTATAATAAATTGTTTCATCTGTGAATTTAGCTGTTCTCCCTAATGCAGACATGGGTGTTACAGTGGCTTTCCCTTGATAGGGTTATGGGTTAATGAAATGCCTTTTCTGTTGCTTATTTTCCTCTCTTCTGTGCTGAGTGATAAGTAGCTAACCAACGAAGCTTGTAATTACAATCTTACAGAAACCGGGCCGATCTGTATATAAATCTCACCATCCAATTACAAGATGTAATAATTTTGCACTCAAGCTGGTAATGAGGTCTAATACTCGTGCATGCGATAATCCCCTCTGGATGCTGGCTTGATCAGATGTTGGCTTTGTAATTAGACGGGCAGAAAATCATTATTTCATGTTCAGGAAAAAATTAGGTTGGTGGGAAGTTAATTTTCTCACCGCTCTCTGAAGCGTAGACAAGAATTTAATGATTTAATCATGATTGTTAGCTCTTTTGCAATCAATTTGTAATGATTGTGTAGCAACTCTCTTCAAGGGAAGCTGCTTTGGAGAGGAGTTTGCAAACAGCTGTCCAGGGGGGCTGGCCTTCGAGGGATGCTTGACGCCAGGCCATTAAAACTGTCTTCAGCGTGACTGACAGGATGTGGGGAGGCCCAGCCTTCCAGCTTGCAGATGTGCGCCCCTTCCAGCAGGGTCTGAGGAGATAGAGCATCTTAGCACTAGAGGCTGCCAGGATTCTGACTGCATCCTCAAGGAATGGGATGCAGGCTCCTTAGCTGCCCAAGCCTGGGGAATAATTTTGTTGCTGTCGTGCGCTGTAGATCCCGGTTTACAAACTCAAGTGTGCAAGCTACAGCGTATTTTTCCGCTTTTTAAAAATTTACTGAATTCTGACTTGGAGACTCATGCTGCCCGGTTGGTGGGAGCTATAACTTACAGATAAATTGAGTTCTCTACCCCACCTCCCGAGAAAGGTTGACATCCAGGACCGTGCACAGTGCAAAGGCCCTTCCTGTCTCAGCCCGCACAGTCCCTTCAGGCTCTGAGACCATGCGGCCCCCCTTCCAGGAATGAGACACAAGAACCTTTGGGGGGGCTGAGAGCTGTGGGCCTAAGGTCCAGCCTCCGGACCTGGGTCAGTTAGGCAGGCAGGCGCTGTGAGGTTTCACATCCATGGGGACCAGGAGCCAGGTTCTGACTTAACAGCAGTTTCCCTGCCCAGGCCTCAGGCCAGCTCACTGTTTCCCAAGTTCAGGCTCCTCTGAGAGGCCGCCAGCTCACCCCAATGACCCCATCCCATCCCTTCAATAACTTTACCTTTTTCAAAGGATCAGAAGTGCCTTTAACTTCAGGCATCTTCTGTGTGCAGCCCTGCTGAAACTCCTGAGGCTGAGAATTGCAAAGCCTGCCTACCTGCTTGAAGGAGAAGACAGAGGGAGAACAAACTCTAATTAATATTTCAATAAATTATTTTCCTGTATTGACTCAGACCTCCTCCTGTGTGTTCACTGGATGATTTATTTTCTGAGTGCCCCAAACACATTTTCCCTCCCGATATTGGATGGTGTGATTATCACTTGGAGGTGTCTGATTGTTCCATCCAGTTCAATTCTAGAAGTTTTTATTATGCTCTAGCTCATGCCTAAGGCTGAACAGAGGGTATCCTGTGTGTGTGTGTGGCGGGGGGGCAGTGATAAACAGTATTAACATTTATTACTCATTGCATTTTATTGAATTTCCTTGACTCCATCCATTGTAAAATGCATCATTATTTTACGTACTAAGAAAGTAAAAAGTTATTGCCAAAGAAGATACGTATAGTGCTTCTTTAATCACTTAGAATTTTTATTTTGTACTTAATGACAGGCTCTTTCATACTTATATAAACATAGATTTTTATCATAGATCATTCATTTGCACACATAAAAAGAACATATGAGTGGAATAAATTGGCGAAGATATTCCTGAACCGTCTTCATATTCAGAGACCAGATTTTCTGAGCTCAGTGTCTGATGTCTGTGTTTTCTTAAAAGAAGGCTGCCCTATTATCTTCAGGAATTTCTTCTAAGCAATGACATCTTCGTGCAAATTTTGGTGACCATGTGCAGTTAACGCCAGTGATGTCATGATTGCTCCTGGCCAACACCCATCCCAATCTCGATGTTAAGATGTGTAACAAAAAATGCTCATCTCAAAATTGATGAAATACAGTAAGTATCTGGCCTTGGGCAAAAGTACAGTTTTTCAACCAGGGCAGGTGGAGTGAAGACAGAGAGACTCTGGGGCAGGCTGTGCTGAGTGGGAAAGAGAAAGCTCAGGTCCGGGCTAGCATGTTTTCAACAGAGTAAGAGGTGAACTCAGCTGTGCAGCTGGGGCGGAGGGTGGTAGGGCTGAACTCTGAGTTCCAGAAGCTCAGAGTCACTCTAAGGCCTCCTTATGGGATGAGGAAGGTGGCTAGAGCCCTTGAATGTCCCTGGCTAGTTGTAGCGACACCGGAAGCCCAGAAGAAACGAGGAAGAAGCTGATGTCTGTGAGCCTCTAGCACTGAGGGCAGGCAAGGCAAATGGGGCATGAGAGTGGGTCCCATCGAAATGGTTGGCTAGAGTTTCCACCCCAGGCAGGTGGATTTCCTGGCTACTCCGTGCTCATTCCCTCTACTGGACCTCTGCCCATGCTGTTTATCCCACCTGGATGCCCTTGTGCATTAATTCTCTTTCTCCGAGTACCGCTATAATGCCTTTTACCATCCCTAGGGAGTCACTTGGCTTGAGGCATCACCCCCTATTAAAATATAGCTTCCTGAGAGGCTTTTCAGTTTGAATTACACTGTCTGTCACTCTCAGTGCCCAGTTGCCCTGTGCTTGTTTTCCATTTCCTTGTTTCTGTATGTTCCCTCTCACCAGAGGACCTTTGCACATGCCTATCCTACTACCAGGACATCTCTTTCCTTCCCTGCTCATCTTTCAGGTTTGGGCTCAAGCAGCATCTTCTCAGGGAAGTTTTCCCTGTAGCCTGAACAGATTACCTCTTCCAGTTGTGGGTGTCCCTAGGCTATGTGACTTTTCTGCAGGACTCCTGTCACAGTTGCAAATTACCTTAGTCACATGTCTTCAAATATCTGTATCTCCCACTAGAGTTTTAGCTCCTAGAGTGTTAGGGCAGGGGCTGTATCCACTTTGCTTCGCAGACCTAACACACTGTCTGCATGTGGATAGTTGCTCTCTCTCACCCTCTGTCTTCATATATATAAATGATGAATGCATGAATGGATCATTTTTAGATGAATGAATAAGAGCATGGGTGAAAAACGTGAGGCAATTCTGGGTGTAGCAGGAGGCAACCTGCTTTGGAGGCAGGGCAGGGGAGTGATTAATAAGAGTATGAACTCTGCCTGCAAATCCCTTGCTGCCACTTCCTAGCTGTGCCCGTCACGTCACTGCTCTGAGCCTCAGTCCCCTCATCTGTAATATGGAAATGACAATAATGGGGCCCATTTCATAGGATCCTTGTGAGGATTAACTTATTCAATGTACGTAAAGAGATCAGCGTAGTGCCTGGCATGTTCTTGTTCTTTTTCTTATTTATTCTTATTTGCTACACAAAAAGGCATAGCAGGATACATTTCCACTTACCAAAGGGAACTAACAGGACCCTCCGTGAGCACCCAGGCCCCCTGCTGCACTGTCCCGGGCTCCTACCTCGCCTGGAACTATGTGACCCAGATGTCATCAGGGCTCTGCCTGGGTGATGGGAGTATAGATTTCCTCTTTCTACTTCTTTTCTGTTTTACAAGGTTTGAGAAGTGGACATAATTCTTTTATAATCATAGATAACCATTATAATAATAAAGACATTTTAAATGAGCACAGACTTCTAGCTAAAGATAATAAAGTCATTTTTCTCTATTTGTCTCCCTTAAAATCTACATTAAACAGCCACGAATAAGTAAAAATAGAGATCAATTTGAATTTTGATGGAACCAGAACAAGTCTGCGTCCCCAGGCCATCTCTCTTGTATCTGGAGCAAGGCTCGGCAGGAGGAGAGAGCTTCCAGGTCCTTCTTCGTACTTCAGGAAGGATCTGAAAATAAGGTTTGCCCTCCTGAGTTAGAGGAATGTGGTTGGAGAGACCAGAAGTGAGGATGGGGTGTCCAGAGAGGTGTGGAGGCATTGCTGTGCAGGTCCTGTTGAACTTGAATGGAAGGGGTGGTGGGTATGGTGGAGAAACCATGGGGACGGGCAGTTTCTCTTGTCTGGGGACTGACCTCCCAGCAAGGGAGACCGTGGGAGGTGAGGTGGGGTGAAGGGTGAATAAGCGGTGACCCCTGAGCTCAGCACAGAAAACCTGGGACAGATGCACCCCCTCTCCATCATGGAAAACTGAGGTGCCATCTGCCCTGGAGCGCAGGCAATAGAAAATACCTGAAATTCCAACTCTGAACTGAAGTGTGGGCCTCCCCAGCCCAGTCTCTGACCACACTTCGTGCCTTCCACATCCAGCATCTCAAGAGGAGAAATCGTCAGAGAGGAGTCAGCACGTGCCCTATGCATACACACTGGAAAACTTTAAAAAAATAAAAGAAAAATCAGGATGGCGGAAAGAAATATAAGCAAAAGCCACTGAAGAGCATACATCCCAAGAGGAATTACTCTACATAACAGAAGGAGAGTCGGACAAATGGTTATCCATAGATTCAAAGAAATTACACACAGTATGGTCCTTCTACAAAAGGAACTCCGGGAGTTGATGAAAGGCCAGTTAGCAAAGCTCAGGAAAGAAATGGGAAGTAGACTCTTGACAGTCGAGTACCGTACTGAAAGCAGCAACCCCCCAAAATAAACATGACCAAAAATTTAGCCGGGGGGGGCGGCGGAGAACAGGTCAGAGAAAATTATAGGTGTGGAATGGAAGAGAATGCAAAATATAAATATGAAAATGATAGAAGCTGATAGACATGGAAGACCAAGGAGATCAAACATGTCCATAAATGGTGGACTTGAACATGAGAACAGAATGGTGCATAAATAAATACTCAAAAACATAGTTAAGCAAATCCTTGTGAAATAAAGACTTTAACTGTATGTGGAATGGGAACAGGAAAAATTATGTAGAAAAATTGGTGAGTTTCCTAAAGTTCCAAAAAAACAAGCAAACAAAAAAGAGAGTCGTATTAGCATCTTGGGTGAAAGGTACTGGGGGGAAGAAAGTCAAGTATGAGGGGAAAAAAGTTGGGTAGGTGTCAAACTTCTCCACAGCAATTTGCAATTCATAAGATAATGGAGCAGTGTTCATGCTCTGATATGAAAAAATAAGACCCTCAAATTTATGCCCCACCAAACTAGCGCTCACATATGAAAACCACACATATTTTCAAGCATGTGAGAAGTCAGTTATGTAGGACCTATGGACCCTTCTTGGAAATTTAAAAAAAGAAAGAAAGAAAGAAATGCTTGATGAAATCCAGCCAACCTAGAGATGAATCAAATAAAGGAAAGAATTCTGGAGTGAGAAGTAATAGAAAGGACTGAGGTTGGGGTGTGTGTGATTTACCCCACTGTAATAACCTAAACTCAGACTGAAGTACTATAGAGATTGTGGGTACAGAAGAGAGTGTGCGTGGTATTAACCTAAACTATAAAAATAATAAGTAAAAAAAAATCAGTGGTGTATTAGTTTGCTAGGGTTGCTGTAATCGACTACCACAGACTCGGTGGTTTAGACAACAGAAATGTGTCGTCTCACAGTTCTGGAGGCTAGAAGGCCAAGATCAAGGTGTCAACAGGGCTGATTCTTTCTGAGGGCTTCTGGTGGTTTGCTGGCAACCTTTGGTGTTCTATCTCTGCCTTCAGCTTCACATGGTATTCTCCTTGTGTGCGTCCTTCTCTATATCCAGATTTCTCCTTTTTATAAGGACAGTGGTCATATTGAATCAGGGCCCAATCTGTTGACCTCATTTTAACTTGATTTCCTCTATAAAGAGCCTATTGCCAAATAAGGTCACTTTCAGAGTTACTGAGGGTTAGGACTTCACCATATGGATTTGGGGGGACCTGAGTCAACCCCTAACAAGTAAAGAGGAGGAGAAATAAGAAGAATAAGCGTAAGGCACTTATACAATAAATGGGTACTATGTAAAATTGAAATTTGTAGCTTAAGAAACAAAACGAATCCAACCTCTTAATGTTTTAGTATCTTTTTTCTTTTTTTCTTAACTTTAAGTAAGTCTTAGAACAAATAGGTCTTGTAGCAAATGAACAGTTAGCTGGAAGTATAACAACTCCTTCCAATTTGCTTCTTTTTTCCTGTTGCATTAAGTTAAAATAGATTTCTTTTAATTAAGACAAAATTTGTATTTAAAGAATTGCTTTAAATTTAAAAGAGAGGAAGCAGATCCACAATGGATAATTCTAGTATACTCTGGGAGGTGTTCGATCAGAGCAGTGGTTCTTCACCAGTGGTTCTGCAACCTGATGCGGGACTGGGGGGCATTTGGCAATGTCTGGAGTCACTTTTGACTGTCACGACTTGGCGAGTGGAGTGCTACTGGTATCCAGTTGGTAGAGATCAGGGATGCTGTAAACATCCTACAATGCACAGGACAGCTTCTCCCCTCTCCATCCAAAAATTATCCAGTCCAAAATGTCAACAGAGCCATGGCTGAGGAATCCTTCACTAGTGGGATGGACATCAAACAAGGCACTGCAGTTTCCTGACACTGCCCAGAATTCATATACATTTGACATCAGTGACTATGCTCTGTCTCTCAAAGGAATTTTTATTTCAAAAAGCCTGCTGGGATAGGGCACTGCTTATCTGAAAGGGATCATCTCTAATGGGACCTGTAGGCACCATATCAAGCAAAGAGGGGAGAAAACTTGGGGCAGGGAGAATTTTCTGGATGGTTCCGAGCAGTACCAGCGGGCAGATCACCACTCTCTGCCGTGCGACCTTGACCAAGACATCTTATTCTCGCGGGCTGTCCCGTTTTGTGAGCCCTTATGCCCTGCCCGCCCCCCAAAACTCCTACAACCCCTTTCTGTGGCCCCCTTTCCCCATCAGTTCCTGAAGCCTCCTGCTTGCCCGTGTCATGCCATGAAGCCCCCTCCCCTGGAACTGCTCTCACTTGGCCATCCCTCTGGAGTGCCTTTGAAGATTTCTGGCTTCTCTAGTTTGGAAGCTGCACACAGGGTCAGGCATTTGAGCCCGATAATCACACTGTTCTGCCAGGGCCCGAGTGCCACGAAGCCTCTTTTCATGCCTATTTAAAGCCTCCGAGGGGCTCTCAAGTGCTCTTTGATAAATCATAGTAAGTGTTATTCCGGCCACTCCAGCGCGGTACCTGCTCGCGCCCTTCCCGTCTCCCGGGCAGCTGCTCCCCATTGCCACATTTCACTGGCGACAGTAATTCATTCCACTCGAGCTGACGAGCTTAGTTCCCATTTATTTGCACATTATGAGCTGTGTCACTCCACTTACCCTCTAGACAGTAAATGGTTTGAAAAATGCAACTGTAACAAATATTCAGGAGAGGATAAGAGAGAGGAAGAAAGAGTGAGAGAGAGTGAAGGAGGGAAATGAAACCTTTGAATTCAGAGTCCAAAAACCCAGATAATGAATAAATAATGCTCTTGAATTATCTCAATCAGCAACAGCATCAGGGATGCCATAGAAACTTCCAAGCCGTCCTCAGAAATAAGTCTCATTCTCTTTTCTGCTTTTGAGTCTGAATTCTCTGAAAGTGGGGCTAAAACAAATACCATTCTCAGGTCAGGAAAATAATTAGGCTGCTGTATCAGCTTTTACCTTTAAAATCAGAGAGGCCTGGGCCGTTTTCTCTGCCTGTTGGAGGCCAGGGGCCCACTCTGTAGCCCCACTTTCCTTGTGATGATTGGGATGACTTTCAGGGAAACTGAGGCAGCTCGGAATGGTAATGCTTCTTCTTCTAGGTCTCAGATCTTATGCAAACCGGGACTTGAATCCAAGTCTTCTAAAGCCCTGGTGTGACTTGGCTAATGTAGCCTGCATAGCACCTTTGTGAGTAGCATGAAAAGCTGCCCCATCACTCCTAACTTGTAGCTAGGATATGGCTTGGTTGGCTGATGGTGCCTTGTGTGAAGAGAAGGTGCCCCTTCTTCTGGGGAGACGTGGCCCCATGCTAGGACAATGGTCTGGCTTGCAGTGTGTAGGCTGGAAGCCTTTGTGCAGTGCACATCCTGTACAACCGTATGTGACATCTTGCCATGATATTCCAGGGAAGTCCACTTTCTGTGGGATGTGGGGAGTGGGTACCAGAATGTTTAAGGCTAAATCTAGGCTGTATCTAGGGAGATGGCAGCATGTGCCAAAACCAAGAGCTGAAGCCGGAAGGGAGAGAGGCTACAGAATGTCAGGGCCAGACCCCGGAGGCTTGTCTGCACTCAGGCTTCAGTGGGAGGAGCAGATCCAGGCAAGGGGTTCAGGGCTGAAGATGTGCAAGTGGAGTGTGCCTGTGGTTGGCACATGCTGTGAGGTAGGCCAGCCACTTAGAGGAAGCAGGTGGGGCTGAAAGCATGGCCTGTCTCTGGAGCCACGACAACTGCCTGGAGGCTAGGATTTGGCAGTAGATACCCGGTGATGTCGTGACTAAAATCATGATTTGAACCCTGGCTCTATCACTGTGGTAGATGAGATCTTTGATCAGCAAGTATTTACTTCTTCCTCTACCTCGACGGTCAGAAGGTACTTGCCTTTGATGTTGGGCTGAGCCATATAACTTGCTTTGGCCAATGAGGGGTTGGCCAGTTGTGATGCACGCAGAGGCTTGAAATGTTCTTGCAAACTTGTCTTCTCATCCTCCTGTCGTTGCCCTGGGAACATATGCTGGGGAGCCCAGTGGTCCTGCTAGGAGAAACACATAGAGCAGGCCTGAACCAAACCCAGATCCAAGCCCAGCTGAGCCCAGCCTAGATCAGCCAAACTGGAGCCAAACCTCAGATCACTGTGGTTGTTTGCCATGCAGCAATAGCTGACTCAGAAAACTACTTGCTGTGCAGTCTTTGAAGGCCCTCATTTCTTCATCTATAAAGTGGGCAAATACAGAGCTACTGTAAGAATTTAATGAAATAATAGCATAAAGTACTTCACATATGGTATATAGTCAATAAATATTAAATATGATTGTTATTATTATTTGAAAGCGATCCCTACTTCCTTCACCCTTCCCTTGCTTCCTTCCCAGGCATCTCTCCCCACCCCAGGCATCACGATCACCACAAGTTGGGAATGCACTGGGGAGGATGAGTTGCCAGCTCCTGGCCCATCTTATCAACTACTGCTTTGTGGGAAGAAAAAACAACATGGAGCCTACTCACTGTCACGATAAGATTGAACATACGGATTATTTCCTTGTGCAGGATCAGGCCCCAAAAGGAGGTGCAAGGGGACCTAAAGGTGAGCTTTCCTGAGCACTGGCCCAAGGCCTTTGCCCCAGTGAAGCATGGGAACAAGCCTCTCCCATGGATGGAGACATGCACCCAGAACTCCAGCCTCAGAGCGACAGTGCTGGCCCAGGAAGTCTTAAATGCAGGAAGGAACTACCTTAATTAAGCCTTTGTGTGTGCACCACCCTTCACAGTTTACAAAACACTGATGCTTATGATCTCCTGGGTACCTTGCAGTAGCCCCAGGAGAGAAGGTTATGATCGTTTGCACTTTGCAGATGCGGAAGTGAGGGCAAGGAAGTGGCCAAGCAGATGTCAGTGGTCCTCCACTGACCAGGCCTCTCCCACCGACCCTTGGCCCTTGGTAAAGAGGCTGCTGGGAACAGCTTCCAGGGCGAGATCAGGAAAGACTGTCACACTCAGCAAAGCTGAAACCTGCCAAGGTTTGCAAGCACATCTGTTAGTGAACGTTCACAGGCGTGAAGAGAATTTCAGAGATTGTTGGGGGCAGCGTCGTCCCCAAACTGAATCATTTGTACAATATCCTGAGGGTTTCTGTCATGTCCATGTGACTTTATTCCTTACTTTGATGGCTTTTTCCTTAATAGACCCCATGTTTTTACTTGAATACCTTTTTTTTTTAATGTTTTTTTGTTTGTTTTCTGTTTTTGTTTTTAATATTTATTTATTTGTTTGGCTGCACCGGGCCTTAGTTGCGGCATGCAGGATCTTTGTTGCCACGTGCGGGATCTTTTAGTTGCAGCCTGCGAACTCTTAGTTGCGGCATGTGGGATCTAGCTCCCTGATCAGGGATCGAACCCGAGTCCCCTGTATTGGGAGCACGGAGCCTCAGCCACTGGACCACCAGGGAAGTCCCTGAATACCTTTATTTTTAAATAAAATTTTATATATCTGTGAAGTCACGGATCTAATGTGCTGCTGTATTTTTTCCAAATACACATTAAAGTAGATCTATGCCTATTCAAAACGTTGTCCACAAACCTCCTAAAATAATCACGTTCATGCTACCAGGGAAGTGTTACTATGGGAAATGCTGATCTAGTCTAAGGCTCTTATTTTTTGGAGGGAAACTGAGGCACAGAGAGGCAATGGGGTTCACCAAGGTCACGTATCTGGATAGAGGCAAAGGCAGAGCCTGGTCTCCAGATGCTTAGCTTGGGCCCTCTTGCCTCACCAGCAGGTCCCCAGCATGTTCCCTCAATGCCAGTTCTATTCACAGCTCCTGTTCTATGTGATAAAGGATTCTGGGCCCAAATGAGCTTGGGAAATGCTGGGATAAACCCTGTCAAGAAGGTTTGCTTGGCACACACTGATGTGACCCCAAGAGGGCCAGTCATGATGTTTCCAAACTTCTCTGGCCATGGAATACTTTTTCCTAGATCAGCTTGCATAGGCTTCTGGAAAGGTAGCATGCTGGTAAGCTTGTCTGAGGCTCTGGGCCCAGCAGTTGAGGCCCAGGGACCTCTGTAGAGACCCAGGTTCACCTTGTCTAGGAAACCAAGTCCCATCCTGAATCCCGAGTCAGGAATGATTCTTGCCTCCAAAGGGGGCAAGAAAGGTGGCTGCAGCTGGGAGGGCTGGGAACCCCAGGGGCTTGGATCCTGGAAGCATCAGGGAGGCTGGGGAGGGGAGGCTCCAGAGAGGAGCCTGGCTGCGGGGTCAGCTGCTGTGGCATGTCCTGGGCCTGAAGACCACCGGCCCCATCCTGACCCCACTCCAATCACGCCAGGCTTCTAAGACCGACTCATCAGGGGATTTACCATGGCTTTTCCTCTCACCAGCTGTGTGACCTTGGGCAACCTATGACCTCTGAGACTCAGGTTCCTCATCTATAAATTGGGATAATACCTTTCACATTATTATAATGAGAAAATGTACATAAAGTACCCAATGCAGGGCCTGGTGGTAGATGCCCTGTAAATGGTAATTAGTGATATTATTACCATCATTATCAGCAGCAGCAGGCTTGAACTTGCCCCATCCCCTCCTAAATCTGTGATTCTGGTCATCCTGTCTCTCCCTTCCTCATTTCCTGGTTATCACATATCCCATGGGAATGCCTCGTTGGCTTTCAAAAGTACAAGGAATTGTTTGGTAGACAGAGAAGGTACCTTTCTCTATTTTCTATAGATCACATTCATTTCTCTTTCAAGCACTACTGCCCTGGGCAGGTGGGGTACTTGAGCTCATCACTTTGGAATCCTGCCCTGTGTCTTCCGGTGGCCAGGTCAGTCTTGCCGGATGTGAAGTCATTGAACTGGTGTCCTCAGTGGTCCACAGAGGTCCCTGTGGAGGCTTCGAGGCAGACAGTGTGAGTTGCCTGCTCTACTGCACCACCCTGTAGCTTTCTTCAAATTATCATTATCAAATATGAAAATGTTGAATACATACTTATACCTAAATGTCCCCTGGGAGGTTTTTAGGAAAAATGTTTTCTCACCTTACTAAACAAGGAGGGCATCCCAGTAGTTATCTCTTTGATATTCTCTGGCCCCTCCCATCTTGCGCCATACACTGTAGTGTGAAGATGTGATGGCTGGGGCTGCTGCAGCCAACTTGCAACCACGAGAAAAAGACCAAGAGAATCCTATACTGCTGACCAAGATCCTTGACACCCCTGAGTTGCCAAACCACTACCACTGAGTAGACACAGGTCATAGGAGATGGGTTCAGTCAGGGACAAGATCAGTCTTCTAGGGCCAACAAGCACGTATTGCTGGGTCCTGGGTGCTGAGTACTATGTTAGACCCAGAGATAAGGAAGAAAGAAAAACCACCACAATGACTTCCCTCCCTCATAGCATCTGTGCAGCTAAATGACATCTTAAGCTTGCAAACTTCGATTCAGCTCATCCTCCCAGGACGGGGTTCCAGACTCAAAATCTGGTGGTTCATCCTGGGGCAACTTATTAAAGTGATTCTGACCCGAGTTTCCATTCATGGAAAATGAGGCTAGTTATCCCTAGCTCATAGGGTTCTTCTGGGATGATGGCAGTAAAGGGCTGAGCACACTTCAGTTAGTTCTTGAGTTAATGACCTGACTATTGCAGTTATTAATAAATATCATTGCCCTGGTGTCAAGAGGCCTTTGCTGGAACCCTCTTAACAGTCACTCATGCCTAGACTTCCCTGACTGGGCCCACGTCTCGGGTCCTGGGTCCCAAGGCCCATGTGGGCCTGTCTGGAGGTCAGGGTGGCCTCACACAGGGACTCCACATCCTTGTGATGGAGGCACCGAAAGGACATTAATTCTCTCCATTCGGGGCCCTCCTCTCTATTACCTATTCATCAAAAATTGCCCGGCGTTTGTGCATTTTTCATTACAAGAGTCAACATTTGCCACGTTAATAAAGCAAGGGGCTGCTTTTCTCCCCTCAGAAATAGAATATGTAACAACATGGCCCCTTTGATGTTTCTCGGCCAATACAATATGTATCTGAATGAGGATGAAAGCCGTCCTGTTAGGGCCGGGCCGCAGAGATGCCTTGATGGAGGGGAGCCGGGGAGGGGGTGTGGTGGTATGTCTGGAAGAGGCTCAGCAAGGCAGGAAGTGGGCTGGGCTTCCTCGCCATCCCAGCTTCTGAGAGGCCTCGCCGGGTGAGAGAGGTAACAAGAAGATTCTCTTTCCCGCTAGGGATCCCCGCTGCGGTAAATCATGACATCCAGAAGCTAGGAGGTGACATGGGGTGCCTGAGGAGGTTATGGAAGCCCAGTTCCTGGACCAAGGGCGGGAGTGGAAGCTAGTTGCCAGGGCAGCTCATGGTGTCTTGGATGCAGGACAGCCGGGGGTAGCAAAGAAAACCTTCTCTCCAGGTGGTTTGTGTGAATCTCACGGAACCATGTACGTGCACGTGCCTGTGATGGGGGTGCGTGTCTGGGGGGCCAGAATTATTTTTGTCCTCAAAAGCCACCGCATGTCCTGAACACCAATGATGCCAGCGCTGTGGAAGGCACTCGGGGTGATGAACCCATGGGACCCTCCCTGTCTTTGCCCACATAGAGCTGACAGTCTAGTTGGGGAGAGGCCCCCATGATGAGAAGTGAATATCCAAGTTTCCGTTCAAAATCTGGATGGTGCCGGGAGCTGGGCCACAGGGCAGGGTGGACAGAAGCCCCAGAGGACCCAGCAGCCGGATCCCAGGCCCTCACCCTCGGCAGTGAGGCAACTGCAGACCGGCTCCTGACGGGGCCCTGGAACAAGTGACCCGGGCAGGAAAGCAAGTGGGGAGCTCTCCCCTCCCTTACGAACCCCGTGTTTGCCATACCCCATCTTCAGGGAATACTCTGACCTCGGAACCATAAAAAAATCAGCCCCTTGGGTAAACTACGCCCGCCCCCATGTCTTCAAAGAACCCACAAGGATGGCATGAAAAGGAAAGCCATCGATTCTCTGTCCCATCAGCTTGTCTCTCCCCATCCCCAGCCAGTTCTCTTTCTCCTTTCCGATAATCCCATGAAATGGCTCACAACAAAAGCATGGGAGGGTGTACTAGCTTTTCTAGTCACTGGCTGTGTGACCCCAGGCAAGCCACGTACCATCTCTGAGCCTCAGTTTCTTTACCTGTAAAACAGGGATAACAATAGTGCTTCTCTCACAGGGCCGTTGAGTCCTGAGGGCGATGCCTGGCATGCAGCCAGCCCTGGGTAGTGATGATCAGTCATGGCCTGCTCCTTCCTCCTGAGCACCCCTGCTGTCCTGCCCCCCACCCCTACCCTGCAGGTTGGGGCCTGTTGGGCTAAACTGCAACCAGAGTCTCCCAGGGCCTGGGAGGGCTGTAACACTTTAGGACTGTCTGGTGGGACCTGGTCAGACACGCACAGCCCTAAAGTAGGCAGAGAGGCCCGTTCCAGGCTCTGAGCTCACTGCAGATGCTCTGATCAGCGCAAGTTTGCTGCTGTAAGGAGCAAACCTGTTTGCACACTGGCTCCTTGTGGCTCTAGCCAGCTTCAGCAGGTCCATTGTCAAGGCTCCCCAGCCTCTCTCCAGAAGGTCACTGATACCAGTAGGAACTGTGGACAGTCAAGGTGGAAGGAAGGGACCAGAAAGCTCAGAGAGAGGCAGTGGGCTCACTGAAGAACTAGAAGCCATAGTCTGAAGACAAGGCTCAAGCCGCTTCAGGAAGCCTTTTCACCGTGCCAAGCCTCGGTTGTCTCATCTGTAAAATGGAGCTCCCGTTACCCACTGGCCCCTACTCTTGATACGCCAGGGTCAATTGAGGTAATGGGTGTGTAAGAGGTCAGTGGAGTGGCTGAGAGTGCCAAGATCAGAAGCAGCACTGCCAGCCTCTAGCCAGACTCTGGATTCAGTTACTGGGGAGCAGTACGGGATGGCCACAGAACCTTCTCGACAGAGCTGCCGTGAGGATTCAGAGAGCGCCTATGCACGAAGTGCCCAGGGCTATTCCAGGCAGCAGCGTCCCCCTCTGCTCTCAGGGGGTCCCACTGAGTGGGGGAGAAAGACAATGACCAAATATCTAAGGGGTGCTGTGGACAGAGTGACCATGTGTCTCCTGATTATATCGGCTGTCTCTGCACAATTACTAGGAGTGCCCCCTTCACACTCAAAAGTCTTCTGGTTTAGAAGATCAGTTCTATACTTCCCTTCACCATGAAGAAAATGGAAGAGAAAGATTAGTGAAAAAATGACCTAGGAGAGCATGTTTAGATGGGTTAGAAAGGCCACTCAGAGGATATGACATTTTCATCAGACCCGAGTAAAGGGTAATAATCAGGTCAATGAGCATTTCAGGTGGAGGGAAGAGCAAGGGCAAAGGCCCTGAGGCAGCGCCGAGCTTTGGGTGTTGGAAGAACAGGAGAACTAATAATGTTGTTGAACAGAGGAGAGAGTGGTGCCAAAGGGGGGGCCTGGGGTAGGCGGGGCCTGATCACAGAGAGTCTGGTGGGCTTTGGGAAGGGAATTTAAATTTTGTTCTTTAGGTCAGAGGTCAGCACATTTTTTTCTGTAAAAGGTCATAGAGTAAAGATTTTAGACCTCATAGGCCATAAGCTCTCTGCTGCTCCTACTGGCCTACTCAACTCTGCTGTTGTAGCACAAAAGTTGCCATCTTCAATATGCAAACAAATGAGTGGGGCCGTGTTCCAATAAAACTTTATTTATAAGAACAGAGACAAGGCCCGATTTGACCCCAAGCTGTAATTTGCCAACACTGCTCTAGGTCATGGGAGACCATGGATAGATTTTAAGCAATGGCTTGATCATTGTATGACACCATCTGATTTACTTTGTTAAAGTAACCCCTCCGATTGCTGTGAGGATAATGAATGGCCGTGGGTCAAGAGAGATAACCTGCTTAAAAAAAAAAACTACTGCAAAAATCCAGGTAAGTGCTGATGGACTCAGGAACTAGCAGAGGAGCTGGAGAGAAGTGATGGATTTGGGAGCTGTTTTGAAGGGAAGCAGCCCAGAAGGGAGGTCTGTTACTGTGAAATGTGGGTGAAACACAAGGTGTGATCATCAGCATTGTCATCTGTACCTTTTTGCTCGTCCAAGGGGCTGGCTAGCCTGGCAGCCACCAGGCCCATGCAATAAGCTTTGCAGAAATTGCCTCCTTAGTTCAAATCACTTACAAAAGCTCGGGCTGCAATTATAAAGCTTCATAGCTGTGCAGCATCCATAAAAAGAGGTAATTTTAATATTTGGTTCAACTTCAAAGCAATAACTTAGAATTATATATACCCCATTAAAATATAATGTTTCTCCCCCAAACTAATCAAATGGCTAAATCAATTGTTGGTGGATTGCCAGTGGCCTGAGGATCAATGGGAATAGAAAATGTATTCTATATTTTCCCTGTTACATAGAGTTAGAGCACATATTTTATTAATGTTCATCCCTTAGAGACCAGATTTGTGCGTTCGCTAAAATAAACACTACAATCTTTAGGGTTTGGTTGGATGGAGAGTGCCGGGGAGTGTAAGGGCAAAGAACGCTTCACAGGGAAGCAGCCATTCCAGAGCCCTCATGGGGTGGTGGGAACCACCCAGAGCTCGGATCCTGGGAACTTGTGTCTTGCATCTCCCATTCACATGTTGAATGACTTTGGAATATGTCCTTTCTCTTCTTAGTCACTCCATTTGTCAAATGACGAGTTTGGACAAGATCTGTGAAGGTAAACAGGATTTGGGCTAATTTAGCTCAATTAGTAGGCAATGCATGGAGCCTTGAATGGGGAAGGATTCTGAATCTACGGCTGGGTTCAGAGGGAGGGAGTGCAGCCATTGATTAGTAATGTCTGTCATGAGCATGGGTTAGGCATCCTGCAAGCCAGGTGTTTGTGATCCTTGGACTAAATGGATTCTAAGGTCCCTTCTGTTCTAACAGGTTGAATAAGGGTCTATTAGTCTGAGTAGGTAGTCTCCTCTATGACTTGTAGGATCTTCTCAGGCCCTCCATGAATGGTCTCTCACCCTTCCCTATGGCCAGCTTTGGCTAGACTGGGAACTCACTGAGAACAATAGATTCCAAACTCTGTGTGCAATAAGTCAGTTGCTACATTTCAATGATGCTTACTGTGCACCAGGCACTGCAGAGCTAAAGGTCTATAAGCCATGGCTGCAGCCTTATATGAGCAGGGACTATGGAGAAGGGCATTCAATTTAAAGAAGGACCAACAAGTAACATAAAACTCTAAGGTGGCCCAAGTCTCCCTGAATTTTCCATCCATACTTGGGAAGACCTAGTCTAGAGGGTGGGTCACTCCCCTCATCTCCTGAGTCTCCCTTTTCTCTTGGTGAGCTGTCACCTCCCCTTTAGCAGTTGCATTGTTTGGTTGCAAGCAACAGTGACTGACCCAGGCAACAAAGAAATTGATTGGAAAGCTATAGGGAAGAGCTCACTGAGTTGATGGAAGGCTGGAGAATCGGCTCAGAAAAAGGCAGCACTAGGAGTTCAGGGTGCTGGAATTGAACAATCATGTGTGGCACTGCATTTGAAATGTTTTCCACTCACGATTCTATGTCTTGGGGGAGAGAGTTCAGTTGACCAGCCTTGGACTACATGCTCTCTTCTTGGTAGGGGAGCAGCCTTGATTTATAGGCTGACACAATGGAGTAAAGAGAATACCCCAAAGAAGACATAGTACAGACACAGGAGAAGGGGGATATGGATACTGGGAGGTCAAAACCAGAACACATCTGGAGGAACAGCTCTGCCATTCTGCCTTGGCAGCTGATATGAGCCTCTTCTAACCCTAATCAAGGGTCAGCTTAGGCTGCTGGTTCTATTTTCTGATGGCAGAAGCTTGGTCACTGTGTTAGTTTCCTGTGGCTGCTGTAACAAATAACCATGAGCTGCGTGGCTTTAAAACAAGAGAAATTTGTCCTTTCACAGTTCAGCCAGAAGTCCAAAATTAAGCTGTTGACAGGGTAGCGTTCCCTCTGGAGGTTCTAGGGGAGGGTCGTTCTTTGCCTCCTCTACCTTCTGGTGACTGTCGACATTCCTTGGCTTGTGGCTGCATCGCTTCCATGGTCACATTGCCTTTTCTTCTGTCTGTCTCAAATCTCATCCTGCCTTTATCTTATAAAGTCACTTGTCATTGGACTTAGGGCTCATCCAGATTATCCAGGAGGATGTCTTCATCTCAAGATCCTTAACTTAATCACACCTACAAAGATTCTTTTTCCAAATAAGGTCACCTTCACAGGTTCTGGAGATTAGGATGCGGACATATGCTTTTTGGGGGTCACCATTCTGTCCACTGTACCTGCACCAACATTATTCTTCCTTGTGATCTGTCTGCTTCTCCCATGATGCCAGGGGGCAGGGCATTCTTCCCTTCTGCTACAATTTTTTAAGAAGTTTTCTATACAGGGTAGACATGTTTGGTAGAGTTTTAAAATGTCCAGAGTTTCTATTATGTGCTGGGCATTTTTACATGCAAGGTTTATTTTGAGCCTTACGACCACTCTTCAAGGATAGAATGGCCCCCTATTCTTCTCTTCCCTGTGGCTCCAGATGGGACCTGACTCAAGAAGTGGTGGAGCTGAGATTCACATCCAGGCCTCTCTGACTGCCACGCCTGCACATTTTCCACTGCAACCACTCCTATTTGACTTAATCCTTGCTGGGTTTTTTTTTTGTCCATTCCTTTAAGAAACGTAGAGGGAAATCCCCTGAAGACTGGGTAAGAGGCCATTATGAGTGATACCCTTGATATCATGCCTAAAATTGTCCCTCACTGCCAAAAATAAAGGCCTGCCTTTGCAGGTTGAGCTGGAACCCTGGGAGTCTCCCCTTCCTCTCACAGTGATCTCAAGGGCATCATTCGTGGGCTACCTCTGCTTCTAACAGTCATCCTGGGCTCCAACAGGTGGCCCTTGGGACCCACAAATGCATTTCGTGGTAGTCCTCCAGACACCATCCGGAAAAGTGGGAGCCTGGGACCGCTATTGAAGGCTGGCTTTCCTCCCAGTGCTGAGGGGTTGACCATCAACCCTTCAGTGCAGAAGAACTGAATTACAGGCCCTTGTTCTCCCTTGCAGTGCTGTGACCAAATCCACAATTAAAACTCAGTCTGTGCACAGACTTATGGCCTTGGGCTTTGCATTCACTCCAAAAGCAGAGCTGTCTTACCAGTTACCGTACTCCGAGGATTTGAAGAATTGTGGGCCCCTGAGCCCCAGCAATGATGGGAGTGCTTAAGGCTAAACAGCACAAAGGCAAAGACCTTCCCAGAATTGGGAATTGCCCAACTTTGAGCCAGTGGCTTCCTTTAGAATTTGGAACTCTATTAGCAAACATCTAGTCAAAACTTTTCATATTCCACATAGGAAAACTGAGGCCCAGGGAAAGGCAGAGGCCTTCCCGAAGCCCCACAGAACTCTTATCTCCTGGTTCCTTTCCTGGGTGCTTTCTCTGACACCCCAAGTGGGCTGCACTGAGCAGTGGACAGGTCAGATGAGCGAGAGCCTTTGTAGACAGCTGGGGGAAAGGAGCCTACCAATTAGTCTGGGAAAGTGACAAGCACATGAAAAATGACTGAGAAAAGAAACCTAGACATTTCACAAGGAAAATTACACTTCCACACAGCCTGAAAATATTTCCCATACAATATCCCGGCAAAATATCTCCAAGAACACGCGACATGTTGGGATTCCGTCACAGGCTCCACTTAAGTGTTTTCACCTGGGGAAAAGTTTTGTTTTTCCACTTGAAAAATAAGAAGGATCAACTTACAGGCTCAAAGGAAATGCCTCCTCCGAAGGAGAACAGTTGTGTTTGCAGAGAAGCATTTATTCATTTAATAAGCATTTTCTGAGTCTTATTATGTGCTAAGGCAGCAAGGATACAGTGGTGAACAAGAAAGACACAGTCCTGGCCCTAAGGATGAAGATGACGACGCTGATGCTGACGATGGAGCTGGTGGTGGTGGGATGACGATGGAGGTGGTGATGGAGGTCATAATGTTGGTTGTAATTTTTAACTTCTATTAAGAATTCACCGTGTGCCTTGCTCATTCATTGATTATCTCACTGTATCTTTGCAACAAGCCTGTGAGGCAGGGACTTTTATTAGCCCCTTCTTACAGATATGGAAACTGGGGCATAGAAGTATTAAAGAACATTCCAGTGCTACTCATTTAGAAACTGATGGAGCCAGGTTTTGACATAGCCAGTCGGGTCTGATAAAGAAGATAGACGATAAACAACTTGTCTCTTAAAAATAAATATATGATCACAAACTGTGATGACTTCCACAAAAGACAAGTACGATTATTTTAAGAGAATGAAAAGGAAAGACTTCTTTGTGTAGGGGTTTTAGGGAAAGCTTGAAGGGCAAGTAGGAGTTAATTCAGCAAAGAGGATTGGGAGAGGGGAATGTATACTGTGTTTTTAAATGGACACTAAAATCCTTTCTTTGCAGTGGAATTCCACATAACATTCTATATAATAAAGTAGGACAAGGGCACAGCCTGCATGGGGGAGCCTGGAGGTACCCCCAGTCCACTACTGTCCTGACTCTCCTCTCTAGGGCCTCCCCCTACCGTCCCCATCCTGCGGTGACCCAAAGCCCCGCAGGAGACAGTGTGGGACCCACCGACCTGGAGGTTGAGATTTCAGCCAGGGCTGGGTCTGCGCCTGGGGCCAATGGGCAGTGGCTCTGTGGGTCGAGGTGTGAGGAGTGGTCAAAGTCCTCTCCTCTAGCCTGAGACTGGCATTGGCTGCAGCCAGCACAGTGTCTGGTGGCTTCTCATAGTGGTGAGCGGGGAGAGGGTGAAGGTGACGTGCGACAGCAAGACACACCTTTCAGCCTGGAAGCCAAGTGATGGCTGCTCCCACCGCTGTCCTCAACTGGCCCTACTGCTTGAGCCTCCCAAGTGACCCCAGAGTATCTGCTAGACGGTTACTGGCCATCAGTCCATACCCTTCGTTTTCTCCCACCTCTGCGCCTTTGCTTTGACCACCTCTTCCATTTGGATAACCATGTTTTCCCCCCGTCACATCATTCCCATTCACTTCCATTTTTCCCAAACTGACGTATCAGCTAAGACTCGGGCTGGCTCCCCGAACCCTGCCTTGAACTCCTCTGGAAGGAAGCCGTGGTGCAGCTCATCTGAGACGTGGGGTTGGGGGAGGGAGAGCTGGGGGTGGGAGGAGCCCAGAGGCTGAAGGTCCACGTTTGTTGACCCCTCCATCAAAGGCTGGCTCGGTGACCCTGGCAAATCCCTTAAGCCCTCAGAGCCACACTTTTCCCACCTGTAAAAGAGGACTAATAATGTCTATTCCACAGGCACCTTTGCTGGTGGTTCCTGGATGCACATTTAATCTTTGCTTGTGGGCTGTTGGGTCGTGCCAACCACATCTGAAGTGCCCACCCCTGTGGGTACTGGATATGCCCACTGTGGCCAATATCCCCTTCTTTGAGGAATTGCCCCCATCACAGACAACTTTGTAAAATCAGATCCCCGCCTCCACCTCCCCAGGTTGATTGGCTTCTGTCCCGAGGACAGCTTGGCCATGGGCTAGCTTGGAAAAATGGACGAGGCCAATCAGATCCCTGCACCTGGAAATGACCATGAGCCAGGACGACCAGAACCCCACCTGTGGGTATCGAGTTAAGAAGTGGTGAGTGAGGGAAGCTCAGGGCCAGAGTCAACATCAGGGGTGGGTACAGACTGAGACTTGGAGGACACTGGTGGGGGAGAGAGGAAAATGGGGGCAGAGACACATGGAAATGCCTGAGAGGAGACCACACTAGCTGTTCCCATGACAATAGGGCTACTCTCGGTGACCTAAGTAAAGCTCTCTGCCCAGGGTCACCGCTGCCTGCAAGGGGATGTGAAGGAGGAATTGACTTCCACTCACTGCCATACTTCCAAGGAAGGCCCCAGGGGTCAGTAAGGAGCCTGTGAAGAAATCGCAGTGGTTATCACTAAACATGTGCCAGGCATCCTTCTGTGGTCCATCCTCAGAACAGCCCTGGGAGGCAGATACCATCAATCTCCCCATTTCACAGATGTGGAAACTGAGGCAAAGAGTGGTCACATGACTTGCCTCATACGACAAGATATACGAGTGAGTGACCCAGGATTCAAACCCAAGTAATCGTCTCTAGAGACTCTGAAGTTAATCTCTGTGTTATCCTGTCAGCTACTGTAATCAGCCAGAAAAGGCAATGAAAAAGAGACACAAGAGTCCATTCACAGCAGTCTCAAAAATAGTCACCAGCCCAACAAGAAAAGGGCAGGAGCTTCATGAAGAAGAGTACAAAGCTTTGCTGAGTCACAAAAAGCTTGAATGATACACAGACACTGCTTCTCTATGGAAAGATTTAGTATTAAAATTGCCAGTTTTGCCCACAGTGATTTCAAAGTTTACGACAACCTAAATCACGAAGCTACTTTTTAAGGAGCTTGATAACACGATTCTAAGTTGCACCTGGAAGATTTAATGGGAGAGAAGGGCCAGGAAGTTTTTGAGAAAAGGAGCGTAATTAGGGGGAATTTTCTCATTACCATGTTTGGGGGGCATATTATGAAGCCATGGTAATTAAAACAGTGTGGCTTTGAAGAGCAGAAAGATAAAAGATATGCAATTAAATATTTGCTATATGATAAAGGAGGTGTTTCATGTAAGTGAGGAAAAATATATCATTTATACCCAAATTAATTCCAAATGGATTCAATGTTTTCATGTGAAGAAATGAAACTGAGATTTCCTCTCAAAAATGCATAACCTGAATTTAATCAAAAGGGAACATCAAGCAAACCTGGACTAGGGACCTCCTTCTACAAAATGGTTGGCCTGGAATCTTCTAGCTGTCAGCAGCAAAGCAGGCAGAGGGCAGAGAATGAGCTCTCAGGGCTGGGGGAAGAGACCCCAGTGTGGGCGGAGCGGTGACGGCACCCGCAGCAGAGAGAGGGGTGGGTGTTGCAGGAGCTGGTGACGCCACAGGAAGAAAAATGGATCCCTGGGACTCCCCTGGCGGTCCAGTGGTTAGGACTTGGTGCTTTCACTGCAGAGGGCCCGGGTTCGACTCCTGGTCAAGGAACTAAGATCCTGCAAGCTGCACGGTGCGGCGCACTGCCCGCCCCCCCCCCTCGAAAAAAAAGAAAGAAAGAAAGAAAAGAAAAATGGATCCCGAAAGAAGGTTCTGGGAGCAACCTGTGTCACCAACAAGAAGCCTCGTCCTTTGCCTCCCTGGTTTTCTAAACTCCCCTCTAGTGATCGCTGATCCATGCCTTAATGCAACATTGTGTATGCTCAGAAAAACATATTTGTGAAGAACTTTTAATTACAGTTAAGTCCCCTACATACGAATGAGTTCCATTCCGAGAGTATGTTAGCCTAGGTACACAACTAACACAATTGGCTGTATAGTACTGTACCGTAATCGTTTTATAACATGATACTTTTCACACAAATAATAGATAAAAAACAAACAGAAAAAATAAAGAAAACGTTTTTAATCGTACAGTACAGTACCTTGAAAAGTACAGTAGTACAGTACGACAGCTGGCATACAAGGGCTGGCATCGAGTGAACAGGCAAGAAGAGTTACTGACCGGAGGAGGGAGAGGAGGTGGCAGATGGTACAGCTGAAGGATCCTCAGCAATAGGAGGATGTAGAGGATGCGTGCACGTGACAATGTACGCCAGACACACGAAGTAACGTGATTGGACATGTGAACGCACCTGAAGGTTCACAACTTGAAGATTCGTATGCAGGGGACTTACTTATATGTCAAAACAGACGTTAAATATAAAGTTAGGCAAAAACATTTTGTAGCGTTTACTATGTGCCAGGTACTAGTCTAAGTCCTTTTAGATTTAGTCCTCATATTTACCCTATAAGGCAGGTACTATTATTATCCCCTTTAAATTTGAGGAAATTGAGGCAGGCCACAAGAGGTCAAGGGACTGTGTCCAAAATCACATGACTGTATATGCTAGGACTGAGGCTTGGTGGTAGGTAGTTGAACCCCTAAAACTGCACTAATAGCCACCATGCTCTACTGTTCTGTATAAAATCAATACTATGCCCAGGACAAGGCTGAAGGGATGCTCAGAGACTACCCACCTTGCCCAGAAGCTGGGATTATGGGTATTTGTTTTCTGGATGTATTTGCCTTTGCTGAACTTTTAGAATATTCCAGGGTAAGTCACGCCTTTTTTTTTTTTTTTTTACAATTGGAAAAGTCAACAACTAAATGGAAAAAATTCTACCCACCCTTCTAGTTTGTTCTATGGGAGTCAGTTCTTGGCCCCTCCAAGCCCACGCTGACAGTCCTCTCTGAAATCCCACACCACTTAGGTCCCCTTTATATTGCTAAGGACTTCATTGTTGGCTAAGCCGTTGGTGGGTTTGATTCATCGCTAGGGCATTGTGAGTTCCTCAAGATGGTCTCTACTTGGTTCTCCGGGGAAAATGCAGGTGCTCACATCTCAAGCCTTTCTTGCTTGTTCACCCTCTGTAAGATAATATGTTTGTGTTAAGCCACTAAGTTTATTGTAATTTGTTATAGCAGCAATCAGAAACGAATACATTCCTAGTGAGGATAGAGTCAGTACATGAACTTGTGCTGTCTGGCGTCAGAGCTCAAAACTCTTAACCATGATATCTGACTGCCTCGATCAGCATATACAGAATATGGGTCCATGGTGAAATTATTTGGGGTCCTAGGAATTCAGGAGGCCTTGAGGATATGCTGAGTGAGGCTTAAGGTAGATCTCAATGAGGGCAAGGGTTTGGATAAGAGAGGGTAAGAGGGAGCAGGGCAGAGAGAACATTCTGACTGAGGAAACTGTGTACAAAGTTCCAGAGGCAGCAGACAAGAAAGCAGAGGTGGGTGAGATGAAGGGCCAGGTGGAGTGGGGAGCAATAGGAGTGCCACAAAGGCCAACAGAGAAGGTGCCTGGATGCTGTGGGTTCTGAGAGCAGCCATGGGAATGACGAACAGATGCCAGTCCATAGCCTGGGGATGCTGAGGGACCCAGAAGCTGGCCAGGTCTCTCTCCTCATTGGCAGCCATGAGGCTGCTGTATTCTATGGGGCATCTGGCACCATGGTTTTGGGAAGACATTTCCCCCCAGGTCAAGTCCAGCTCAGGCTGAGTCTTTTGGGCCCTGGAGCACCAGACCTGTGGGAAATAGGATTGTTGGCAGGGCCCAGCCCCTGAAACCTCCCCTGGCTGAAGGAAGATGCTGGAGAAAAGCCTTGTTCCTAATCCCTCTGGTCTCACAATCCAATGCTTATTTCTACCCAAGCTAGGCTGCCGGCAGAGTTTGTCTCAGGTGTCGCTGCCCTAAGCCTTGATCTTCAGCTTCCTGGGACCCCATTCAAGACTGAATGCCATTCATTCGTTCATCCCTTTATCCATCACATATTTATTGAGCCCTTACTATGTGCCAGACACTGGACTAGGTTGTTGGTGAGACAGTGATGATCAATGTCCTGCCCACAGGGAGCTCAAGTCATGTCACTCTTGTCGCTCTGGCCAGATGGGGCTGGATGGGGCATGGTGGATCTCCCAGTCTGGAAGATGCGCATGGTGACCCATAGTCCTCACACAGCCAACAGGTACATTTTGTTTGACATGCACAGTTATATTTTTTTTCCTTATTTACTTATCAGTGTATACAGATCAGAAGATTTCATATATAATAGATACCCAGCTTTCCAGTTTCCCATGAAAAACTACAAGCTCTGGCAAACCAGGCTCGTGTTTGCACACAACTAGGGCTGGAACTGAGTAGCAGCTGCCCCCTTTGGTTCACCACAATCACCCTCTTCCTGGTCCCTGAGTGTCCCAGCCTGGAGGACAGGTGTCAGGACCCACCGTCATGGTTGTATTGCTGTTTGTTACTTGGAAACCTCCACCTTCGGAGACAGTTCCCAATATATGTGGCCTTTATGATCTCTTCAGAATCAGTGCTTGCCTGACATGAGTCCCAGAAAACGCTGCATGCTGCTCTGGTGAGCTCAGTAGGCACATGAATATCCATGCACCTGCTGTCGTAGCTGGTGCATATGAGAGAGCTCCGTGCTGGGGCATAGGACTTGCTGATGAGTCTTATATGGGTTTGCTGTGTGACCCTGAGCAGGTCACTTCACCTATGCCTCAGTGTCCTCACCTGTACAATGGGGAAGTTAAAAACCCTCCAAGCGTTCTCCTACCTCTAAAACTCTCTCCACGATTGCACTTCCTTCCTTCCCCATGGCACTGGGAGGGCCTACTCAGATCATAGATGCGGAAGCATCTTGAAAATTCAACAATTGCACACTGGCTAAGAGTACAGGCTTTGGAGGCCACCAACTCAAGAGTTTAACTCTCAGCCCAGCCCTAACTTGTTGAACCTGGGGAAACTTTCTTAAGCTCTCCATCTCAGTTTCCTCATATGTCAAAAGGGTATAATAAAATTCACTCACATTGTTGTGAATATTAAACAAGTCATTGTAGGGAAAGTGCTTAAAGCAATGCTTGGCGCCAAGAAGTGCTTAATAAATATTAGCTCTGTGCCAGGAGCCACTGTTATTGTAAAAGCCTCTGTTCTTGAAGAGTGTCTAAACTAATGGGGAGACAAGGAGTGCCTCTAAAGTACAGTCTGGGGACAAGAGGATTGTATGGCATTCAGCATGAATTCGGGGAGTGTAGTGGAGGCTTTCAGACCTGTAGGAAGCCGAGAAGGGTGGTCTGGAAGAGTTCAGAAGGCTTCTCTAAGGAAGGTGTTGATGGGAGGATTTGGCTGAGAAATAGTGGGTGTCAATGGGAGGGTGTTTTGTGGGTAACCCTATCCCAGGTGGGAGAAAGAATGGACCAGGCATTGCTTCACTTGGTCATTTATATTTTTAATGATGCCTTGTGTCAGGCTCAGTGTTTGGTGCCAAGGACACAAGTGAATAAGGCAATTCAGTGTTGTAGCTAAGACCACAGACATTGAGTCAGACATACTTGGGTGAGAGTCCCAGTGCTGTTGCCATCAAGCTGTGTGATCTTGGTCAAGCTATTTAACCTCTCTGAGCTTTACTTTTCCATTCTGTAAAATGGGGATGATAATGGCACTTCATCAGGGGGCCTGTGAGGATTAAATGAACTAATGCCTGAAAAAAAAAGTCAGCCCCTGGTAAGTGATGGTCATTGTTGCTCCCTTGTTTTGTATGTCTTTTGCATTGTAACATTGTGGGGAACATGGCCTGTGTGAGCAATACAGCTTCTGACTGGGAATTGTATATAACTCAAAGGATAAATGATCTAGGCTGCATGCAAGACTTCCCAGACTGTGGGATGGTCCTACACATGAATAAAAAAGATCCAGGATAGTGCTACTCAAAGTGTGGTCTGTGTTCCCACACCAGCCCAAAAACTCCTTGTAGGAGATCTGTGATGAGACAACTATAGAGGTTGAGGGTAAAAGCTTAGAAACTTTTTCAGCAGTTTCACATTGACTGACATCCAAAAGCATGCTTGGTAGACTTGTCTCACTGAACAGGATGTAGAACAGTTCAGTTATTGTTGAATTTGCATGGTACAGTGCATGTGGCTCAAGTTGCTTACCAGTCATGTGCAGTAGGACCAAGTGTCAATCCATGATGGATTGGAAATATTTAAAAATGGTCCTTTCAAACAGATAGTTTGAGAAACAGTGTGTTATAGTCAGGCAGAGAGCTTAATTTTGAGTGAGTAGATTTGTCAGTCAGGGCCCACCATGAAAACAAAATGTGCTCTAGGTGTTTCAAATATAGAGAATTTAATAGAGGGGATTGATTACACAGGCAATGGAAGATCTGGGAAGCCAAATAAGGGATGATGATACAACCCAGAAATTGGCTACAGCAGGAATCTGCTACCATTCCTAGGGCTGGAGGGACAGCAGACGGATGTGGTGCAACTAAAATCAAGATTCAGGGTTGTCCAGGGAGGGCTAGACCCATGGCTAGGGCTTCTCAGCAGGAGCTGGGGCCATGGAAGAGACCTAGGTTCTGCTTTAGATGACACTGGAAAAAAGGAGAGATAAAGAGAAATACCCTGACTTTTATCCTCTGTCTATCCCTCAGTATTCTGCCAGTACCTTCTATTGGTTGGGACCTATGCAGAAGCCAGTTGGCAAGGGAGCTTGGGGATAGAGGACAGGGGAATGACAGTGAATGGTTCTGAGAGCAAAGAAGCCAATGACTGTCACAGGGGGCGAGAGAGGGCAGGAAACTAGCCAGACAGAAATGATTTCCAATCAACTTCTTCTGACCATGGTGGTGGAGCTGGTGATGGTGGATTAAGACTTCTCACTAGCTCTCTGTTTCTTGTTGTTGAGATGACCAAGTAAGATGGTACTCACTTGATACTCTGGAGTGGGGATGGGTGGGGAAGAAGATGGCGTTTCTGTACCACCAACCTCAAGGGCAGGATTAAGAAACAGGATTAATGTCTGCTTCTCTAGATTATCTTCCCTCCAACCTCCTTCTTGTAACTTCCAAGTGCGAAAAAAAAAAATCCATGAAGTCTGTGATGTCTTCCATTTTTTAAATGGAGCTGTTAGAGCCCAAAGATGTGTGCATTATGGAGACGATTTGAGAGAATTTCTTAGAAAACGGAGAAAGAATTCCAGAGAAGTTAAAAAAAACCCAAAAAACCAAGCAGCAACACCAAACCAAGAGATTGGGAGAATAAAACACTTGTGAAAAAACCTGCCAGGCTATGATGCAGGGAGAAAATTGATATTAATGAAACATCATGAGTGAATTAAGGCAGCCAAAGTACTCTCAGATGTCTGTGGGGACTGCTCCTCTCACTGGCTTTTGGAAAAAGTTAACATGTAAAACTTCCTCATAAACAAAAGTATTTTAAGAATTTCAACTTGGAGACATTCCTGGCTAGCATCACTCATGCAGTTGGGAATACCTTTGATTAATTCCGGCTGGTAATTAGGTTGGAGAGCATTTGTGCCAAGCTTTCCTAAGAGCTGTGTGAAGGGTGAAAAGGGAAGGCAGGGCACAGTGGGAGAGCCCTCACCTGGCCTTGCTGCCCTGAGATGAGCTGGATGGAGACTTCTGGTTTTAGGAGTGAGACCAGTATATTAGCTCTGGTCATTTATAAGACTGTCACTGAAACCACCCTGTGTGTGACTATAGAAGATACCAACCGGGGTGTCTCTCCAGCTCATGTCTCCTTTCTCTGAGACCAGCCTCTCCCTACCCTACAGCCATATTGAAATCACGAGATCCCAGCCCTGGATGTAGCATATTGGACCAGGAGTGGTCACCTGACTAAAGCTTAGCCAATCAGATTCTTCCCCAAATCCCAAGCACTTGGAACTAGCATTTGCAGATGCTAGTGAGTTTCTTCTTGTTGCTTGAACTGTGGACGTATAAACTCAACGAATGCTGGCTGCCTGCCTTTCGTAGAGAAGCCTGTTTACAGAGAAAGAAAGACGAAGAAGATCCAGAGAAAAGAAGCGATTCCAGGCAATGAGGCTTGAGAGAGAACCTGTTTATGGGGTCCTGGTTCCTGTCCTCCATGAGGCCCAGTTTCATGGTCTCTCCTTCGGTTTTAAGAGATACGTCCAAAAATAGTCCCCTTTCTATTGCTTGTGCAAATCTGGGTGTCTGCTCTTTGCCACCAAGACACCAACAGTATGAGAAAATGGTGGTCACCATGTCATGGCCTAAGATGGCACCAATGCCTACAGATAAGACAAGTCAACGATACTTTCTTATTACTCACTTCAATTTAGGAGACGTCTGTGCAATGTCTCTTAATTCTGTCTCCCATTTGGGGATGCCAGTAAAGAGAGAAGTGGGGGAAGATGCTGCACAATTTGATGGCTCCCCCAAACCTGCCCTGAACAAAAGCAGCCCTTGCCCACCTGCCTTATGTCCTACCATTAGTCATCCCACTCTATGTAGGTCAACACAGGATGCTACCTGGAGAGGGAGAGAGCCCATTGTACAGATGGTATGACTGAGGCTCAGAGCTTAAGTGGCTGCTCTTTGCAGCATCTAACAGAGTTCTAACACCAGGTTTGTACCTGATAGTACCAACTTAGCATCAGCACCAAGCTGAGGCCTGTGACCCAGATATGGTCCTTGGAGAAATCATGCAGCTGTCTTGGGGAAATGAATATCAGTGTTTCCTGACTCTGGCTGCACTTTAAAATTACTAGGGAAGGTTTTTGAAAAAAAAAAAAAAGTCTAATGCCTGGACCACACTCCAGACCAATAGAATCATAGTCTCTTGGTTTGGGACCTGGGCATTATTATTTTTGAAAAGTTCCCAGGATGATTTTAAGATGCAGTCAGGGTTAAGAACTACTGAGCTTGGTGAATTACTTTTGGGAAAAAGGAGAGATTAATTGAGCTGATGGGTGCTGGATCTTCATTGTTGAGCACTGAACATGAACCCCCTGAACTCCTTGCCAGGGATGGGTGGGAGAAAGGGGAGAAAGGGGGAAGACTGGGCTATTGAGTTCAGATGTTTCCTATCACGATTAAGGTCAAACCAGCTTGGACTGTCTGAAGTTCATCACTCATTATACTTCATTAATTTGGACTCAAGGTAAGAATTTATGAATGTTCTCAAACTCTTAGGAAATAGCTTTGTTCAACAGAGGAAAGATGTAAATAAGACAGCCAGCCCTTTGGCCTGCTTAAGGGAATCAGCCCTACACACACACACGCACACACACCCCAACAGTGAGTTTGCTAATAATACATTGGATTTTAGTTAGTCATTCAAGTAGGTCCTTGGGGACCACTATTTGCCAAACACTGTTCCTGGCATATGGTAGAGACTCAATAAATATTTGTTGAATTAATGAATAAGTGAACATATTGTCACTGTAGAAGTCACCACATGCTGTTTGGATTATAGATGGTTTTGAAAGAAATGGAATATTTTGAGGTCCAAACAAAAATGAACAGACCTGCCTCCATCTGGAACTTGGCAGGGGGTGGGGGTCATAGGTCAGAAACCCCAGATTTTGGATGGGCAATAATTTCTATTGGTTTTGCTTTAAAGGTTCCCAAGCTCTAACCTGTCCCCTCTGCATACTCCAAGGCTGGGTTTAGCCTGGCTCAATTTTGGCCAGTAATAAAGGGGAGCACGGTGGGGCATCGGCACCTCACATATGTCCTGTATCGGGGAGGCAACTGCCCCCTCCACTGGGCTCCTCCTTTGGGCATCACCCTGTCAGTGGACACATTGAGAGCCCAGAGCCTCTCAGACTTGCCAACTGAAACACCAATGAGGACAGAAGAGCATGAACTCATAACCCCCATAATGTAGGGGCATTTCCTTGAAGCAACCAGTTGCAGCAGGGCTGCTATGAACTAAACTGAATTGTGTCCCCCACCCTTCCAATTTTTACATGGAATCTATAATCCCCAGTGTGGCTGTATTTGGAGGTAGGACCTATAAGGAAGTAATTAAGGTCAAATGAGGTCATAAGGATGGCACCCTGATCCTTTAGGATTAGTGTCTTTATGAGAAGAGACACAGAGAGCTCTCTCACACTCAGAGGAAAGGCCACATAAGGACAAAGCTGGGAAAAAAGCACAAGGGACTTGAACTATTTAAAAAATTTATTTTGATGTTGTAATCTACTGGACAATAAAGTCCTTGTTTGTTTAATATTAAAAATAGTTGTTATTTAAAATAACATTTTTCCTGAAGTTTCACCTAATCCCTACCTTATCTCCAATTACCTTCCCAGGTGCATGTGCCCAGTTTGAAAAGTACACGATAAGCTGAGTTGAGAAGAGGCTTAAATTGAGAGGGAGCCATGATCCAGGTCAGAAGAAGTGTTTGCAGGAACTGGGGGTAGCTGTCCCAAAGAGGAGGGGGCTGAGGGTCAAGCATGACAGCTACCTTCAGATGTCAGAAAGGGAACCTGAAACATAAATCAAACAAAGGTCTTCAGTCTTAGCAAACACCACGTCCCCTTTTGATAAATATAAAAATCTTGCACATTCTGGTAATTATCAGGCTCTTGTATCATGGAAAATAGATTTTTTTTTCATTTTTCAGCTTTAAATATCATAACTTGAATTGTGTGTTTTCAAACCATTTTCACTGCTGACCCCCCTTCACTCTGGAGATTCCGATATTCCCATCCAGCCGGCTTCCTTACCTCCCTGCCGAGTTTTGCTATTTTAAGTGTGTAGCTCCGCAAAGCAGAATCCAGCCAATGGGGATGAGTTACAGGAAGGTAGATTTCAGCATAGAAAGAAAGACATTGTAAAAGAATCCAGAATGGATTGATGTTGTGGGTAGTAAGCCCCTTGTGGCTGGAGGGATGTAAGAAGAGGCCAAGTGACACTGTGATTACCAGTTCTGACTTTGTGCTTCAAAAACTGAGATGTACGATGTGGAAACTCCAGGTCTCTGGACAAACAGCCACACCTTTGTAGGTTAGACATTTCAGTGTTTTAAGTTCTGTTCTCCATACTTTCAAAGAGGGGCCACTCACCTCTGATTCCTTGAGATCCCTAATTCTTTCTCCCATCCAGTTAGGGGAGTTGAACTCAATTTGTCTGAGGACTGGAGGGCCCCAGGGGAGACATCGGGGGTGTGGAGGCTCCAGCGGTGAAGGTGGAGAAGGTGGCACAGGGGTGCCATATGAAAAGGGCACAGGGAGTTCTCTCTGTCACTTCAGCCTTTCTAGGCCAAAGAGCCAGGGTCCATTCATTACACACCTGGAGGTCTCAGTGCCCTACCATGAAAAATTAGCCTGGCTCTGGATCACTCCATGCTGCCCCACCATGTACATGTTGCCATCCTGAAAAGTGCCAGCTCACCACTCCCTCCTCACTTTCTAGCCTTAGGCCAGAGGTTACCTTACCACAGGCTAATCTTAATGCATTTGGTTTCACCAGGAGGGTGTATTTTGTGAGCCCTCTCCTACCAAACAGAACAAAATAAGGGATTTCATATAAGGAATCCAAATTTCCAGTTTCTCTATAACACTCGGATCTGGGAACCTGGACCTGCATCCCCCAGGGCACAATTCACCTCCTGTGCTGCCCGCCCCTTCTGTCACCAGCTGTCCCTTGTCTTAATTTGGCTTCTTCCTAGAGCAGATCCTGGATCAGAGAGCAAGTCAGTTACTTGGGAGGTGAGTCCAGAACATACGTGCAGAAGGTGGGGAGGTGGGCAGGGAGGGAAGAAAGCCTATATAGTTACTATTGCGGGCAGCTAGAGTCTAATCCTGCCGAAGTCACTCTGAGAATCAGTGCAGATCATGCCTCTGTGTCCATCCTGAGAGGAGAGGGAGCTGGGGTATTTGTACACCAACTCCTGTCAATCACAGGTGGAGGCTGCTCAAGCAGAGAGAGAGCTGGTGGCCAGAGAGAGCCCTGGGGCAGAGAGAGGCAGGTCCTGGCAGCAGGGAAGCCAGAGTGCACGGAAAGGGTAAGGCCTGCACGGGGTGGGCGTTGCGGGGGGCAGTGCTGGTGGCTTCTGCTGCTGTTCTGTAAGAAGTTTGACTCCGCTACTCTGCTTTAAACCATTTTGTCCAGCCTTGTTAAAAAAGGACGTCTCCTCTCCTTGCTGTCCGTATCTGACTCAATTCCTGTTCCGTGCTATGTGGGCATGATGGCGCATGCTGTGGCCTTGTGGGGAGGTGCAGATCCAGGCAAGTTGCTTGCTGTCTCCTAAGACAAAAGTCACCTGCTTTACATGGCCTTGTCCTCTCAAATCCCCTGATGGGGCTGACCTTGATGGGGTGTCCTGGGTTCTCTCTTTCCTCGACCCCATCCAGCCAGTCTTGCTTTTGCCTTCTGAAAGCTTTAAATTCCTCAAGTCCCCTGCTCTCTTGTTCATTCTAAGTGAACCAGCCAACTGGTTTCCATGGCGAGTTGTGGGAGAGATTAATTGGAGGGGAGGGATTAACAATCCTTTTCTAAGTCAAATCTCCAGATCTGGGTCATTAAAAATGATGTCTTTTTGAGTACTTCCATCTTTGCTGGCATCCCTTTGCTGACCAAAGGAAGAACGGCAGACACCAGACAATGGGTCCCCATCTGCCCTCGTGGCCACAACATTTCCTGGAACCAAAGGGCTGGTAATATTTACAAATGAGAGGGGCAAGTTCTCTGCCAGGCCCTCCCCAGAGAGGAGTTAATCTTCACTGTAGACGTGTTTTATTCTGAGAATCTGTCTTGTAAACCCCGTGCAGACAGCTGTTGTTTTCAGATTACAGAGCCTGTTGACGGTCTCTCCTTCAAAGGATCTACGGTTTGGGGTTTTTAAATGTTGCAAACCATGCCACCTAATCCCTGCTGGATTTGTTTTGCCAGAGGTGCCCGCCAAGGGCTTCTTTTTTCTGTGTCTTTGTACGCCAGGGCTTGGAGTCAGGACTGGCTGTAGCCTCTACTGGATCAAGTGAACTTCTTCTGGCCCTTTCTCATCTTTTTCAGGCCCTTTTCTCTGTTCCTCTTTCTCAGATGCTCTAAACCGAGACTGGGTGAGGCCAGCCCATCAAATGTCCCCATGGGTCCCGCCTTCTGGGGTATTTAGTTACACCAAGCTGTGGTGAGCGGTGGGAATGGGACAAGTACACAGAGGCATTGAGCCAAAGGTATGGGCCTTGAAATGTATGCTTAGGGCACCAGGCCCCGACCAGTTACTAGCTGGGAGCCCTGGGGCAAGCCACTTAACTTCTGTCTGTTCCTGTTTCCTGGGCTATAAAATGGAAATAATGATAGCACCTACCTCAGGGAGCTATTGTAAAGATAAAATGAGATAATACACAAAAAGCTTCTTGGTTGGCACACAGTAAGAGTTTGATAAATGAGAGCATTTTTTTTATTATTTAAAAAAATGTTTTCATTGAAGCATAGTTGATTTACAATAGTGTGTTAGTTTCAGGTGTACAGCATAGTGAGAGCTTTTTTTTTTTACATAAATTTATTTATTTATTATTTTTGGCTGTGTTGGGTCTTCGTTTCTGTGCGAGGGCTTTCTCTAGTTGTGGCAAGCGGGGGCCACTCTTCATCGCGGTGCGCGTGCCTCTCACCATCGCGGCCTCTCTTGTTGCGGAGCACAGGCTCCAGACGCACAGGCTCAGTAGTTGTGGCTCACGGGCCCAGTTGCTCCGCGGCATGTGGGATCTTCCCAGACCAGGGCTCAAACCCGTGTCCCCTGCATTGGCAGGCAGATTCTCAACCACTGCGCCACCAGGGAAGCCCCAGTGAGAGCTTTTTTGCTTTCAGCCTCCTCCTCATCATCTGGGCTTCCAGAAATACCATCAATGGCTTTCAGAGGAGGACTGGGCCCCATCCACTGCGAAGAAACAGGGGTAGTTTCTCAAATTGCAATGTCGTAGAGGGGGATGGCAAGTCAGAACAGAGAGGACGGCATTCCAGGTGGTGGGAACCAAGTGGAGTGTGAAAGTCTCTTATATTGACTGCAGTCAGTATAAGAGATGCAAAGAGGAGAAAATGAGGCAGAAGAGGTAGGCTGGGCCCAGTCCAAACGCCCAGCTTAAAGGTGGTGGGCGCCATGCATAGTTTTAAACTAGGAGACCTGTTTCATCAGAGCAGGGAGTGTCCGTGCTCAGAAAGAACAGCTGCTTTCTGGGAGAGGCCAAACTTCTCAATTAAGAGAATTCTCCTTTGGTCTTTACAAAATGGCCAACAGGAACCACACGCTTGGATGTTCCATTTGTCAAATGACATCCTTTGCTTCGACAGCAAAGCTGAGGCCCCGTGTGACGTGCCGGAGGTGGGAGGGTCGGACATTTTATTGGAGAGTATTGAATTTGTTCAGACCCCTGCAATTCCCCTGGAAAGGGCCATGGATACGGGGTCAATTTACCCTCCGACCCGAAGCCACTAAGTTGATAATCAGCCGCCACCGTCTATGGGGGAGATGAACTCCGTTGTGGAGCTGTTCAATAAATCTGCTATTAGCAGGGAAAGTGCTTACATGCACTTAAAAAGAATTAAACAACAAAATAAGAGCTGCTGATTGACAAGGCATCAATAAAGCCGTATGTGTGCACTGCTGACCTTCCCTGCCCCCAGCTGCCAATCTGTGTTTATTAGAAATCAGTTTCTATAAATAGCTTGTGGCAGGGAGAACAGTGAGCTGCTTCTCAGATGTGGGATTGTGAGTGCTAACTCTTTAATACTTGGCTCTTGGTTTGATTTAGTTAATGGTTTGCTGCAGCTGAAAGGTGGGGCATCAGTAGTGAGGGGCTAGTGTCAGGAGGTGGTTAATAATTTTTTATCCCCCCCACCTTCGAAGCAGAATTGCTAGTTCCCCACCCCAGATCTGTTCTTCCTTTCTGTTGACCAACTGAACCCCAATTTGTTTCCAGGTTGGCTACGTTCTATGCTAAAAAAAAAAACAATGGCTTTCCCAAACTTCTCTGAAGCTTGGGTTGTGAACACAGTTCGCGCCAATGAAACACAAGCTGAGGGTTTCAGGGAAAATGTTTGCCAACCTGATACATGTACTACCTCTTTCTCTTTCTTCCTTCCATTTTCTTCCTGCCTGGAATATGGATGTAAGTCTGGAGGTACAGCAGCCATGTTGTGACTATGAGGTTACAAGCTTGAGGATGAAGACTGCAATGCTAAGGATGGTAGGGCAGAGAGATGGATGTGACTGAAGTCCCTGATGTTGTTGAGTCACTTATAGCTCTAGGCTGCCTATTCATAGACTCTTTGTTGTGTGATTAAAAACAAAAAACAAAAAACTTTCACCCGTTTAAGCCTCTGTAGAAAGGTTGCCAGTTAGTTGCAGCCAAATACATCCCTAACTGATGAAATCTTATTCCAGACTCTCATCTCAAATTTATACTACGAAGATGTGAAGATCACATGCCCAGCATTGGCTCCACTGGGTAATTAAGAGTAGAGTGTGATGGCTCTTGAATCAGCTAGACCTCGGCTCAAATCCAGAAACCAGATGCCACTCACTAGCTGTGTGACCAAGGTCAAGTCTCTTTACAGGTCTTTGCCTTATCTATAAAGTGGAGTAATAATAGTACTTACTGCATAGGTTGTTGTAAGTATTTGATGGTGAATGAAAAAGCTCCATCTTGCAGGGAATAAGAGGTCCTTGCCTGAGGATGGATGAGCCACTTTACTGGGCCAGGCGGGCATAGGCATGGCTTAAGAAGCTCCAAGAAGTGGGCAGACACAGGAGACTAACTACCATGGAGGGCACTGGGCAGGGAGCCCAGAGGCCTGGGATCTGGTTGGTCATATGTACACACCTTCCCATGATCCGAGGAAGAAGTCCCATGATGTGGGTTCAGCCGTGGATTATCTTCCTGGGCATTTGTCATCTCACTGCACCTTCATGCCACAACCTTTACTGGGTACCACCAGGCCCCAGGCGCTGTACATTACTGTCTCATTTCTTTTCTCATTACTCCTCTGAGTGGGTGTTTTTAACCCCAATTCACAGGGGAACAAACGTAGGCTCATAGAGTTTATCCATTCGTCACCCTTATTTATTCAGTCCTTCAACAAATGTTTCCTGAGAGCCTGCTATCTACCAGGCACTGTGCTAAGCCTTCTCTGAGTTAATCCTTGAAACAATATTATGAAATGGATACTATGAGCCTTAATTTTCAGGCTCAGAGAACTTATTGATTTCATTCCTTCTCTCAGTGAATTCTGAAATAGGCCACCTGATTACTACATCAAGAAGCAGAAGTGGCCCAGAGCACAAACCAGGCCAGCTGTCTCTGTTGGAGGCTATCTGTACATTGCCTTTCCTCCTGGGGATGATTTTTGGTCCATCTTTTCCCATCTGCAGGCCTGAAGTGGCAGGTTAGTGGGGCAAGCCTTCAGGTGGCCTGGCTCTCAGCTTTGCAGCGTTGGTGGCCCTACAATGGTTTGTTTCAGATTCTCATTTGCCTTCTAAGGGGGATTTTCCCCCCCCATTTCACTGATGAAGATTGAGGCAAGTCTTGTGTGGTCTGAAATCGTGGACTAAAGTGTAGTGATCCTACGGTATCCCGCCCACATCTCTTTATTAGGCTGGTGCACTCAACCTTCAGTGACTGTGAGTATTGGCTGCTAATGGCTCACGGGTGCCCATGAAATTGTCCAGACAATTTTCCTTGGCCAATGGTAAGCCCCCTTGCCAGGGAGGTTAAACTCCCTAATTCCTGAGAGCAACCAGCATCCAGTGACTGACTGATCGGAGGGGACCAAAGCCTGGACACCTTGCCTGAGGGTCGAACCGCCCCCTGAGTTGTAATTCATGCTCTAGGCCTCCCCTGAGGCTAGACTCCAGCTACGACCAAGTTCTTTCATACCTCCTTCTTCCACTCTACCCTACTCCCCTCATTCTCTTTCTTCTGAGAAACATGAATCACCCAAGTCCCTGTTCTGGGCTCTGCTTCTCAGGAACCTGACCTAAGGCATCTGGATAAAACCTTGGAAATCATCTAGTGTGGGTCTTCTTTTTATAGAGTCCTACCCTCCCCTGATCTCAAGCCAGGATGGGTTATTGACGGCCACTGAAGCCCTTACTGCTCTGTCTTGTAATCGATTGTCTGCTTATGCATCTGTTTCTCTTGATTGACTAAACGATACTCTTGAGGGCAAGACTGAGTCTGGGTTAACTTTGTGTCTTCCTGTTCAGTGCCTGGCCTGTGATGAGCACCCAGTGATAAGAACAGCAACGTAATAGTAAATAGAGCTGACATCAAGTATTTGCTATGTGCCAGGCACAGTTCTAGTGACTACATGTAGTACTTCATTTACATCTCTCTACAATCGTCTTAAGTAGGAAATATTATTTTTCTCATTTTGTGGATGAGGAAACTGAGGCTTGAGAAGAGCTTTGAAAGGGAAGAATCAGGGCTGGAATGCTACACCCCTGACTCCTGATTGGGGCTCTCTGTGTTCCTCTGCTCAGAGAGGAGGCCTTGCCCTCCTAAAAAGTTGCGAGAGAATTTGTTCAAAGGTTCTTAAATAGCATTTCTCATCTCACCCTCGGGGTAAAAGAAAGTAGCAGTGATGCTTGAAAAAGCAAACCACAACAAAGCTAAACATCCTGGTCTCGTAGCGTGAATCATGCAAAAATGGAAAGGAAAGATGGATTAAAGAATGATGGATCTCAGTTTCAATTGATATTTCACCAGCTTACGAAATGAAGGCACTCTGGGAGTCCACCACGTGTGAGGAAGGGGAGGCAGCAGGAAGGAAGCTCAGTCCTCTTGCTCTATAGCTGTTCATGCCCTTGCAGTATTCCTCCCTCCACCGGAGACACGGCAACCCCTCAGACACACGTCTCTTTGCTCTTTCCTTTCAGGATCTGAGCTTCCTAGAGAATCTCGGCATCTCAAGGCTCTAAGGGACTTAAGGGGTCATTGAATCCACTCTCAATTCAGGAATGAGAATAATGGTTATAAGATTCATTAACATGTTATGAGCATTTACTATGTAATGGGCATCCTGCTAAGTGCTTTATGTATTTATTTCTCTCAACCATCCTAGGAGGTAGGTACTATAGATAACACCCATTTGAGGAAGAAGAAATGAGGTACAGAACATTTAAGTTACTTGCTTAAATTTCTATAGAAAGTAAATGTGTTCGTTAAGGTTGCATTAGCTCTGTAACAAATAATCCCCCAAATGTTAGTGCTTAACACACTAGAAATTCACCTCCGGACCACCACCCCAACATTCCATTGCAGGTATTTCTGGTCACTGGATGGTGCCTTCTACATGGTGCTTTGGGAACCCAGCCTCCTTCCATCTTGTAGCTCGGCTGTCTCCTAGAGCCTTGTCTGTCAACCTTACCCACCCAGTGAAAGGAGAGAGAAAGCATGGAGAAGGCATACCTACTTCTTAGACTCTTGGCCCAGAATTGACATGCGTCTGTTCCTTTCAAGTCCCATTAATGAAAGTCAGCGATGGAGGCAAATCTAGATGCAAAAAGGGAAGGCAGATGCTTCTCAGGGGCAACTCTGGAATAAAAGAGATGAATTTGAATGACCACTAGCCGTTTGTCACAGTAAGCCCTCCCTGAAGGTTGGAAGAAGAGGGAGGGGGAAGAATTAGACACTGCCACCTTATCTGTTTCCTTTAACCAAGACTGCATAAGCTTTCCCAGAACCCCTCAGCAGACTTCCATTTAGGTCTCATTGGCCAGAACTGGGTCACATGTCCATCCCTAGCTGCAAGGGATGCTGGGAAAACAGAATAGGGTTGTCACAGTTAGTTTACATGCATTATGTTTCATCACCTGAGACTGGGTATGTTGCCTTCTGGAACTAAAACAGGCTTCAGTTAGCAAGAAAGAAAGGAGGGGGATGGGAATTGAGTAATAAGCTCCTTGAGCCTGTCACACATTCATTTATTCAAACTCTATTCCACAAACTCCAGAGCACCTGCTCTGTGCCAGGCACTGTTTTCTATTGTCCAAGGCCATCCTGACTGCTACCCAACACTGCACTGAAAGTTTCTTCACCAAGCTTACCAAGAACCTCAAAGTAAATAAATCCCAGAGACACCCTCCAGGGATCAACCTCATGGCCCATTAGAGGCTTTTGCCAAAGCAAGGTCACCTTTCTTCTTTGGGGTTCCCAAGAACAAATCCCAGTGCCCCAGGGTCAGACATGGGAATAGTATGCCCACCTGTGGAGGTGGTCTCCCCAGCAGCTCCATCAGCAGAAGGGATGATGAAGAGCCAGGAGCCCTACCCACCAGCTGTCCCCCTGCCTGGCTCTCTGGAGGGCAGCTGGAAGGGGGCTTTCCCATCATTTCTGATGCCTGAACCAAGTTCATGTTCAGCATATATATAAAGTTATTTGGGCCAAATTTCCATGTTAACTGTTCGGATCAGAAATGTTCAATGTCAGTTAAATTTGGTTGGATTATAAGACAACACAGTCAAGATCAAGAACATGTGGCCTGATTTGATTTAACCCAGAGAAGAAATGCCTTTTCTCTTCTGCTCAGCTATAACATTATACATATAGAGATACATAACGCGCTTGCTCTCTGCCAGAAATGTCAACTGCTTTTGATCTCCCCCTTTAGATATTAAAGTTTCCCTTGCTCGCCCCTCTGCTTGGCAGGCCCCTTAAGGGCTTTCAAACCAATCAACAAGCCCAGAGCTGCTGAGAGGGTGGAAGCTGTTTGCCTTTTTGAGCTGGAGCCCCGTGGCCCGAAGGTCGTGTTTAATCAGCCTCAAGGTTTTGCTTAACATTGACTTGGAGTTTAAAATAGCATTTCAATAACCTCAGCCCCTTCCTGCTCTCCCCCATCAGCCATGGGAGGAGGGAGACAGAGGCCCACGGGTTTGGGAGTTTGTGTGTTTGTTGTTAAGGTTCTGAAGCAAATGAGCTGTGCTTGGCTGGTGGCCATAGCAGAGAGCTGCCCTCCTTGTCTCAGGGAAGGGTTTGGCCCCAGTGCCAGGACCTGGTCCTGAGTGCTTGAAATAACAGGCTTATTGTAGCAGAATGCCAGCTGGAGATTGGAGTTGCATTTTTTTCTTTTCTTCTTCTCAGACTCTAAAGATAGATAATGCTCTTTAGAAGAGGGCACGGGGCCACACTTGTGTGTTTCTGTTATGCCCATAATATCGAGTGGAAGGTGAGAGCAGGAATTACAGTCTTACCTACAAACTGACTGCAAACTCTCCCAAGACTGAAGCTGGTATAAAGCACTTACTGCTGTTCCTTCCCTGGGAGGGGTCTTGCATGCCACACAGAGTCTCCTGAGATGGGCATTGGCTGCTTCTACTCGCTCTGTTTCTCCTCTCTCCAACCTCCCCCTACTTCTTGACCTTCCCCCTGAAGGATCCTGGTCCTCCCCTGGTGGCATGATTCCTCACCCCATCCTTGGAACCTGGTGTCATCTAAGACAATTTTCGTTCATTTTACAGAATTTGCCTACTAAAGCATTCTTTCAATGCATTATTATACTTAGAAATACCCTCCTCATCTGGCCAACCAGTGAGTTCACGGACTCATCATCAGTATAGTATCAAATATATAGTTCAGCCACCCAGTATTAATCAGGATGGGTTAGGCTCTGTTGCAATAACAAAATAACCTCAATATCTCCATGCCTCAACTCAACAGAAGTTCATCTGTCACCCATGAAAAGTCCTGTGCAAATGAAGCTGCTCTCCAGTGCATCTGGTTCCCCTGCAGTGGCTTAGTGACCCAGACAGCTTCTACCCTCTTGACATGTGGCGTCCATGATCACTGAAGAGACAATTGGAAGGTTGACAGTCAGCTTTTAAATGCTTTGGCCCAGAAGTAACACTCACCGCTTCTGCTCACAGACCAGTGCTAATCACATGGTCCTATATACTGCAAGAGATCTGGGGCAACATAAGGATATTAGGTGAGCAGGAAATTCCTCTGCCACACATACCCATTCTCCACATTTCCGAACCCTTGTAATCCCTAGGATAATGCTTGGACCCTTCCCAGGCTATGGGGAAATTTACTTCTGAACCTATGGATAGCCATGAGACATTACTATCAGAACTCCATTTTCAGGGCAGGCTGCTTTGTATTTTTTAATGAGGTGGTCAGTCAGGTGCAGCAACGAGAGGAGACACAGGAGAGGCTCGGGAAAAGAAAGTTTATTATAGTCACAGGTCCTAGAGACAGGAGACACGGCATGCCACGCAGAGCCACATGGGAAAGTCACCAGGGTGACAGGATGCAGAAGACAGGAGGGGGCAGGGAGCACTTAGACCACAGCCTTTATTGGGGTTTCCAAGGGAAAGGCGAGGCAGGATGTAGTGAACCGCCTCAGATTGGCCAGTGTGAATCATTTCAGCTGGTGTGAGCTATAGGGGTGACCCCGGGTAACAAAGGCAGAGGAATATTGCCTCCTGGAATGATGCAAGGCCAGATAAAGAAGGGACAGCTTGGATTGGTTAGTTTGCATAACAAAGTCCTGTTCCTGGCTTGGCCTTTGCTGTCTCTAGGAATTGGCTACCAGGGAAAGGCAGACTCAACCCAGCCAGAAAGGTTTTTTAAGATGTAAAAACATCATAATATACAGAAAATGAAAAAAAAATTTTATATATATATATATATATATACACACACACACATACACACACACACACACACACACACACACAGTACACAGGTCCTAGTAAAAGCAGGTAGTCAAAGCTCAGACAGTTAAGACACAGGATAAGGGACATCCCCATTTTTTACAGAGGTGGAAACTGAGGCCCAGATACACTAGGAGTTGTGCGCAGGCTCAGAGTTGGTAAGGGACAGAAAGAAACTTGTCTTCTATTTGTTCACTCAGGTCCCTGGGCCTCTCCCATCTCCGTTGGCTGGGTCTCTTCCTTTGCCTCTTTCCAGAAATTCTGGGGACCCCAAGCCTTCCTGTCAGAAAAGAGACCCCAAACTCACTCCCTGGTGAGTACCTGGGGACTTGATGTGCTGCTCTGATTAGGTGGGAACAGAGCGATTCTAAACCCAAAAGACCGGGCAGTGCTTACCTCAAAGGATGGACAGCAAACCCTGCAGATGGCTGGAAGGCCACGAGGGAGGGAGAGAACTTTGGGAGGAGAGCAGGGGGCCTTGCTGCTGCTCCAAAACCACAGCTCACCTCTCTTGGGCTCCCCTCAAACCCTCCACCTGAACTGAAGCTCTTAGTGTTCCCTTTGTTTCTGAACCTACTTTCTTTCCCCATTCCCGGTCAATACCGAAATATTTTCTTGAACTATTTCACTGATTCCATACGAGATGAGGGACAAGCCTCTGGGGTTACCACCCTCAATTACCTTATTGTTTGAGGCCACACCATGGGCTCTCTAAAGGGCCTGGGTCGAGGAATTCGCTAGAAAGCCTGGAAAAGGAAACTCCCACCCCTTGCCCTCACTGATGAGTGAGCCCCATCTGAGTCCGGGCAAGCGCGAGCTTTGGTGCCCAAGTGGAAGGGAGCTAGTAATATTCCCTCTGAGCATCTGGAAACAGATGCCCCTGAAAGCCTGCGGATTACTTGCCTGGCACACACAAACTGCTAATTAAGTTTTACTATTTACCTCTGGGAAGAAAAGGGGCTTCTAGGACTCTGGAGAGGGCCTTCCCTCTCTCCTTTCCATCCTCCACCTCAATCTGGCTCCCGCAGGGAAGGTGGGTAAATCTTTGGGGTCTGGAGAAGGGGAGAAATTATATAATCCTCTCCCCCCTCCCCACAGGCTGCCCCTGAAGGTGAAGAGCAATACTAGAGGGTAGGGGGCAAGAGAATGAAGCAGTTCAGCCAAAGCTAATTTGCTCCTTCTTGCTATTTGACCTTGATCTCTCTAAAGGTCATTTTCCTCATTCGTAAAGTGGAGGAAATGATCACATCTACCTGTGAGGATTGTTGGGAAGATTAAAGAAGAGAGTGTTCGTGTGGGAGAGTCTGCTAGATGCCCACCCAATGTCCATTTTGCCCTTTCTCATTACCAATAGGCCTATGAGTCTTTATTTGGGCAGCAAAGTGCCCAGATAAAAGACTATACTTCCTGGCCTCCCTTGTAGCTAGGGATGACCTGTGAGATACGAGTGGAAGTTATTGGTGGTGGTAGAGTTTCCAGGAACATTACAGGGGTCTGCCTTAATGGAGAGACAAGCCTATTGCCCTTCCCTCCCTGCTTCATTCTCCTTGTGTGGAATGCAGACTTGATGGCTGGAGCTCCAGCAGCCATTCTAGAGTATAAAATCTTGAGAATAGACCCATGTGCTGAAGATGGTAGAACAAAAGATGGGGATGTTCACTGGCCCTGGACTCTCTGCTTCTGGATTTCTTCTAAGGGATGTAGAATTAACCTCTATTTTTGTTCAAGTCAGTGATTCTCAAGCTCTAGCCTGCATTAGAATTACTTGGAGAGCTGGTTAAAACAAAGATAGCTGGGCTCTAGTCCCAAGAGTTTCTGATTCAGTAGGCCTGGCAGTGAGGCCTCAGAATTTTATTTCTAACATGCTGCCAGGTGATGCTGATGGTGCTGGTATGGGTACCACACTTTGAGAATCACTGGTTCAAGCCACCATCAGTCAGGTTTTCTATTGTATGAAGCAGAATCCAATCCTAACTTACATAGCAGGGTAAGGGCTTCACCCTCAATAAACGTGATTAATGTTTTTCTACAGAGATGAAATGATAGTGAGGGGACTACCTGTTCCCCTCCTGGGACCCAGCCATGGGAATAAATAAGGAGCTCAAGGGGCTGGAAGGCAGGGCTAAGCTGCCATGATGGCCAGCCTTAGCCCCCACCACTGAAGGGCAGCCTTGACCTCAAGAACCCCAGGGAGACTGGTCCTAAGGCCTATGTGTGGGGAGAAGTTGAGGCCCCACCTTGCACAGGCCCATCATATAGCATCTCCTATTCCTCCAAGTTTTCCAGAAACTTAACAATATGCTACATGATGAGAAAACTTTTTTTGAAAAGTGGGGACCATGTGTAGATCCAAGCTCTCTGTGTGTATTATCTCATTTACTCCTCCTATAAAGGGGAGCAGTAAACAAATGAGGAAACTGAACCTAACAAAGGATAAGTAATTTGTCTATAGTCACAGAACACTAGTGACCAATGGAGCCGAGATTTGAACTGGAAAGGCCACACTCCAAACAGCCATTTAAAGCTGGGGTCAGCCCTGCCCTGGCATTGGGCTATGCTCAACCATATTTCCAGAAATAAGAAAGCAAGAAGGCTTTGGGGCAGCTCTGGGCAAGGGTGAGGAGAGCGTCTGGGCCACCCTCCCACCCCTGTGTCTGTGGACCCTCAGTGGGGACTGAACACCAAGCCCTGGAGAGGTTGAGGGGTGGCAGCCCCTCTTCCGGGCAGGTGGGCTGTGTTGACGGATTGGAAACCATGCCTCTCCTGAGGTGAGGGGGTCAGTGGCCCTGCGCTGCCAGCTGTTCCAATAAAATATGAAGTTCAGAAACTCCAAGCAATCTTCTCTCTCCACTGAGTGATGACCTTGTAATTGGCTCTCAAGCTGGCTTGATTTATCAACTCCAACCTGGGCAGCCAGAAAAGGATGAATTAGCTCCTGGGGCCTGCCGATGAGAGCAGGGTCCCTGGGAGCAGTGATGCCATGGGCATGGGGCCATTTGTCACCACCAGGCCCTGCTTAATTGTGGGAAGATGAAGCGAGGAGGTGTCGGATTGCACTGTATAAATCACGGTCTTTTGTAGTACAACCTGGGCCAAGGCGGCCAGAGGCATGCTCCTATTTGGAGGGAGTCCCTGGACACAGACCTGCATCTCTGCCCGCTACCACTTCATGAAAGAGGCAGCTTGGGCATAGGCTTCAAAGAGGGCCCTTTAGGGAGAACTGGAGTGCTAAGTGGTGTTACAGCCTCAGGGGAATCCCGTGTACTTTGCAGTCAGCATCCTGGGTTCAAACCCTGATTCTGCCATTTACCAGCTGAGGGACCATGGCTGAGTCATGTAATCTCTCCTTGCTGGACATGATGGTTAAGAGCACTGAGTCTGGGGGCTTCCCTGGTGGTGCAGCGGTTGAGAATCTGCCTGCCAATGCAGGGGACACGGGTTCGAGCCCTGGTCTGGGAAGATCCCACATGCCACGGAGCAGCTACGCCCGTGAGCCACAACTACTGAGCCTGCGCGTCTGGAGCCTGTGCTCCGCAACAAGAGAGGCCGCGATAGTGAGAGGCCCGCGCACCGCGATGAAGAGTGGCCCCCGCTTGCCGCAACTAGAGGAAGCCCTCGCACAGAAACGAAGACCCAACACAGCCAAAAATAAATAAATAAATAAATAAATAAATAAATAAATTAATTAATTGGAAAAAAAAAAAAAAAAAGAGCACTGAGTCTGGATTGGAATCTGGGCTCTGCCCCTTACTGGCTCCGTGGCCTTGGGCAAGTTACTTAATTTCTCTGTGCCTCAGTTTCCTCATCTGAAAAATGGGGATAATAATAATACTTAACTTACAGGACTGTATTAGTTTCCTGGAGCTGCCGTGACAAATTGCCACAAACTGGGTGGCTTAAAACAATAGAAATTTATTCGCTTACTGTTTTGGGGGCTGGAAATCCAAATTCAAGGTGTTGGCAGGGCCATGCTCCCTCCAAAGTCTCTAGGGCAGAATCTTTTCTGGCCACTTTCATCTTCTGGTGCCTTCGGAGTTCCTTGGCTTGTGGCTGTGACACTCTAGTCTCTGGCTTTGTCTTCACATGGCCTCATCCTCTTCTCTGTTTCCCTCTTCTGCCTCTTATAAGGACACTTGTCACTGGATTTAGGGCCCACCCAGATAATCCAGGGTGATCTCATCTCAAGTCCCTTAACTTAATTACATTTGCCAAGACCCTTTTTCCAAATAGGTCACATTCACAGATTCCAGAGGTTAGGACTTAGACTTATCTTTTTGGGGGTTACCATTCAACCTACCACAAGGGCTATTGTGAAAATTAATGAATTAAAATATTTGTAAAGTTCTAAGAAGAGGACCTGGCACATAGTAAGTGCTACACAAGTACCTGATACATGAATGCATGTATATATAAAATTATTTATATTACATAATGTATATTATAAATTTAAATATATATTTCTATATTTAATATAAGTAATATATACATTAATATATAACATATTAATGCATGTATTAATATATCTACATTAGCACATATAATCAATCTACATGTATATGTGTAGAAAATAATGGCACACATTTGTAGTAAGTCAAGTTATTGGAAGGGTTAGAGCTGGTGATGAGCATGCAGTGGCTGTCACTCTGCTCAGGGCACAGTAGATACTCAATAAACGGTAGCTTCCATTATTATGGCATCGTGCCAGGCCCAGGGGTGGGATGGGTCAATCTGTCAACTATTCCACAGATATTTATTGAACATCTGTTATGTGCCAGGTGCTTGTCAGGCACTGGGGAGAGAGAAAGGGATAACAAAAAAGTTAGTCCCCTGCCCTTACGGAACTTTCATTGCAGTAGGGAAAACAGACAAGCAAATAAATATATGTATAATGTAATGTCAGTGATGAGGAGAAAGGAAGGGAAAATAGCTATGGCAACTGTAACCCCAAATCAACTTGTGTCCATAGAGTGGGCCCCACGGGGAGACAGATGTGAACCGATAATCCTAGCCTATCATCTTAGGGTCTGCAAGTGGGGAGAGCAGGATGGGGTTGACAGGGCAATCCAGGAAGCCTTCAGGGTGGAGGGGAAGAGGGGGGCCTTGAGGTATGAGGAGGGGCCCACCAGCCAGAGGCAGGTGGGGAGGAAGAAGGCACTCAGGCAGGTGGAAGGGCAGGAGCAGAGGTGTGCTGGCCCAGTGGGGCGTGGTGTTCAAGGCCAGGGTCCGCAGGCAGTTTGGCCTGGCTGGGGTGTGTTGGCCATGCAGCAAAAGGCGCTGGGGACCTGTGAGGGCTCTGAGTCCCATCGTGCCCGCCAGCAGGGCGCTGAATTGCTCTGGTCTGATGAGGAACGTTCCTAAACCTGTGTGCTCTGCTTGGAACTGGAGTTCTGAGAAGATGGGGACAAACAGATGAGGGGCACACACACGGGGAGAAGGGCAGAATATTGAACCATCAGGGATGAAATAAACAACATACCTAACATTTATTTCGTACTGGGGGCCAGACAGCAGGCTTAGAACTGTATCTGCGTTGTCAGATTTAATCTTCACATCTGTAAGGAAACGAGGCTCAGAGGGGTGCAGCAACCTGCCCGAGGTCACACAGCCAGGAAGTTATTTCCCTGGTGAAAATCCTCTCCTCACTGTGGCTGCAAGGCCCTGTGTGATCTGGCCCCAGCCTACATCCTGGACCTTGTTCCCTTCTCCTCTCCCTCTCAGGCCCCTGTTCCTGTCACGCTGCCCTGAGGATTTCTGGAGCCAGTCCAGGGCACCCTTTCCCCAGGGCTTTTGCACTTGCTGTTCCCGCTTTCTCTGCTGGTTAATTCTTCTTCTGAATGCTCCAGCTTGGATGTCACCTCCTCAAGGACTGGCCAGAGCCACCCCCACTCAGGCCACCTGGGATTCTGGCTGCAGCTGTAGGTGGCTCTGGGGCAACCTGGCAGCGTCTCATCCCAAATGCCACCTCACCCCCCAGCTTTTCTGATTCCAGTGTTTTCCAAAGCCTTGGCTGATGCCCTATCTGTGTGTATTGTGGGGAGTGACGGGGGGAAGTTCAGGCAAGTTAATGACCCACTCAACAAATGAGGGACAGATGGAAGTTGGTAGATAAATGTCACAACGTCCTAACCCTCAGTGGGACAATCCTGAGGCACGTCCTTCTCAGTTCCTCAGAGGGTCCCCAGGGGGATTGGGTCCCAGTGGTCCACAGAGGTAACCCACTCACTGAAACAGCCTTTTGTTTTTGCTTTTCTTCCTTCTCCATCTCATTTATCATGCCTCTTTACTGCTTCCTGGGTTATTTACCCAAGAAGGAAAAAAATACGTATGTTTACATAAAAACAGGTGCACAAATGTTCATAGAAGCTTTAGTTGGAACAGCCAAAAAGTGAAACAACCTAAATGCCCCACATATGGGGAATGGATAAACAAACTGTGCTTCATCCAGATGATGGACTATTACTCAGCAATAAAAAGGAATGAACTGCTGAGACAGCAGCACGGTACATCCTGGATGCATCATGTTAAATGAAATGGCTACAATATGTAGGATCCCATTTCCACAGCATTCTGAAAACAGCAAAACTCTACGGAAAGAAAACAGATCACTGGTTGCCAGGGGTGGGGAGGGGTCGACTACAAAGGGTGGGGCAGAGGAGGGACGGACTTTGCGGGAGGCTGAATCTCTTCTCTACTTTGTGGTAGTAGTTACACAACTGTGTTTGTTAAACTAGCAGAATTGTACACTCTAAGGGTACATTTTACTGAATGTAAATTATACCTTAATTTAAAACTGAAAACAAAAATCATCTGAAGAAAAGGTTCTGTTGCTACAGAACAGAAGCTGGAAAATCCCCAAATTGGGGCAATCTAAAGGTCTTTCCCAGCGTGCCAGTGTGGATTCCTGGGAAGATTCAGATACTGCCCTACCCTGCTCTGAGTTGAGGCCAGGGGCTTGGTCTGTGGGTCTGACACCATGTGGCTGAGTATCTGCTGGGTGCCCTGCCTGGGAAACACTGGTCCTCCCCACCCCACCCCTGTGTGGCCTCCGCTGAATAAACACTGACCCCTGCTGTCTCCATCAGTTCCTCCTTCCTTCCAGCCTGGTCTCGGGGCCGGAGAATTGTGGTCCATCCCCAGGTCTGGGGGAACCTTGGGTGTAGAGGCGGGGAGCTGAGGCTGGAGCAAGAGCTGGCAGCCAGCGCTTTCAAGGGTGGAGGAGGTGCTAGAAAGGGGCTTGTGTCCCCTCTGGGCCTGGAGCTGGCATAGGGCAGAGCCAGGGCCGGAAGCCAGGGGCTCCCAGGACCACCTTGCTGCTGACTTGCCTAATCCGAGTTTCCCCGCCCAGGACTGGGTATGGGGAGGAAGAAGGCATCGGGGGGTTTCACAGATGGGAACCCTGTGGGGCAGCCCTGTGGGACAGACCCACACCTCTCTGGGCCTCAGTCTCCCTAGCTGTTAAGTGGGAATATCAATCCCCGCTCTTCGACTTCACCCATTTATTCATTTATGTTCTGAGCACAGGCACCGCAGTGCATCCTGGGCATAAAGGGATGAGTGTCACTGCCGCGGTCCTGGCCCCAAAGAGCTCATAGACCCACAGAGACTGGGAAGTTCATGGCAAATGTGGTACCAACAAGCTGTGGACACGGCCAGACCCAAACTATGGAAGGACCTGGAATTGCTTTACTATTTACTCCTTTCTGGGGATGACTGGAGAATGAGGTGAGTCAAGGCCGGCTAGGAGCTGGGGTGTGGGCTCCAAGACAAGATAGATTCTGGACTTCCTTGGCAACTTCTCCCTGACCCTCCCATCCCAGAGCCCCCCCTAAAGCTGTCCTTGGATGCTTCTTCAGATGAGATGACACCAGCCCTCTGGGGCGAAGATGGCCCAGCTACCACTGGGGTGATCATGTCCAGAGAAAGAGGAGGCCCATGGGGCCAGTGACTATGTGACTAAGATTGTGTGATCGTGTGTGTACACTTGCCTACCTGGCTATTTGCCTGTGTGTAGCTACAAGTGCATATGAGTGTGTGTGTGTGTGTGTGTGTGTGTGTGAGGATAAGTGGGCACGGTTGTGTAGATCTCTGCAGGTGTGTGTGCGGGTGAGGGCAGGTGTATGTGCATGCGTGTGTCTGTGTGCATGTGTGTGTGTGCATGACATCGTGGCCTGTGTGTGCCTCTGTGTTCCTGTGTGTGCGCACAGCCTGAATCTGTGCGCATGGCTGCATGAGTTTACATACGTATTTCTGGACCTGCAGGGGCATGCCCTGTGCCTGTGTGTGTCTGTGAGGGTGTGTGTGCTGTGTGCTGGCGACTCTGCGAGGGTGTATTTGCGTGTGCATGGTGGGGACAGGGCGACCAGCGTCCAGATCCCTTCCTTCTCACTCCCCAGGACCCTTGTCTGAGGAGGGGGCTGCCGCCCCAGCTGCTGAAGGCTAAGAGCCCAGGCACGCACACCCCTCCTTTCCTCCGGGGCGCAAAGGCGGAGCCTCCCCGGGTAACAGCGGCCACCCTGCAGGGCCGAGCAGGCGGGGCACCGTCAGCCATACACTGATGAGCTCCCTTCATGTGGTGGCTCGGGCCTATTTCTGTCTTGTTTGGCTCAGCCTGGCCGGGTGTTCCCGTCCAACGATGCCCTGTTGCTCTGCCCGGCTATTTCAGCTGAGGAATGTGCAGTTTGTGTCTCAAGCAGAAAACCAAAAACCCCCATTATGGTTAGCTGTCCTGCGGCTCCGAGCAGCCACTCGCCTATTTAGGTTTCTCCTGGTCTATATTTGTCGACGGATGACATGTTGAACTTGGACGGCACGGCGTAGCGGGGACCAGGGCTTCTTTAAGGCGGTGGAGGCATCATCTCAGCCCTCGCCCACGGTTCAGGGCAGCGTTTGACTTCTCCGCTAGGGGGAGCTGCCCTTTTTGCTCTCCTCACCCCACCCTGGGCCGCCCAGCCGCCCCTGTGCATGGGCCCCCAGACCTTCGGACTCAGCGCATTGTCCAGACCAGGCCTCCCCTCTCCCTGCTGGCCTCAGCTGCAAGCCTGCGCTCCGCCACCCTCTCCACCCCCGTAGCATCTTCCCCCAGCCCTGCTCCACACACCCAGAGCCCCATAGGGGTGGGTAGGGCACAGGATCTAGAACGAAACTGTCTGGTATAAACCTTGGCTCAGCCATCTCCTGGCTGGGTTACTCAGCAAATTACTTGTCTTCTTCCTGTCGTCACCCCTTCATCTAGGAAGTGGGAGTAATACTCGATTTCGCTGATTTAAGACACACGTTTTCACGCTCTGACGCTGGCCTTACAATCAACAGCATGGAATCGTTTAATTGGCCACATTTTTCCTATGACTTCATGGTACATAGAATAAGGTGTGGTGTGTATTTTTTATTTATTTATTTATTTATTTATTTATTTATTTATTTATTTGCCGCACCACGTGTCATCATGCAGGATCTTAGTTCCCCGACCAGGGATCGAACCCATGCCCCCTGCAGTGGAAGCTCGGAGTCCTAACCACTGGACCGCCGGGGAAGTCCCTGGTTTGGTTTATAATCAACGGCATTTAGGGTTCTATGAAATATGCTAGTATGAACACTAGTGCTATAACAGATGGCACTTTCAAATTAAGGTAACATGAGGAGGTTTGAATAAAGGAACACAAGGTGTGGGCAGGATGTAGGGGAACCACAAACTATAGTAGGATACCTGGGAATAGTAACAGAGGGGTTGTTACGATCCCAGACCTGAAGACAGAGGTTGGGGGAGTGGTTCCCAGAACCTTGAAGGAGGCAGTTGGTACAGATGACCACTGAGAACAGTGACCTTTAGTGGGGGACACACAGCCAGGCTGAGACAGGCTACTGGCTCTCCTATCTGTTAGCTGTGTGATTTGGGGCAACTTATTCATCTGTGCTTCAGTTTACTCATCTGCAAAATGGGCATAATAATGGTCCCTACCCCATAGGATTGTTGCCCAGGCTTAAATAAGAAAAGACACATCAAGTGTTTAGAATACCTCAATAAAGACTGCCTATCATTTCCTTTGTCTTGGTGTTCCAAGCTGCCCTGGTTCCCATCCTAACTCCATAACTAACTCACTCTCCACTTTCCTGTACATTTTATGAGGTACCTGGTATCCCTGCAATAAGGTTGGGTTTTTTTTTTGTTGTTGTTTGTTTGTTTTTTGCTTAATTTAGCTCAAGTTGATTTCTGTTGCTTGCCACCAGAAAACCTTAACTCTACAGTGACACAGCAGTGAGATAGGATTGAGCCAGGGTCCTCCCCAGCAGACACTAGTGATGAAACAGTCTCTGCTTACTGCTGAGTGCCAGCTCCCACTCTACCCCACCCCACGCAGCTCCCACAGGACAAGCTACCATGGAGATTCTCTGATTGACATGGCAGTAGAGGGTCAAGAGCCCTGCTCCTTCCACTTTTCCCTCCTCCCTTTCCCCTTCTTCAACCCCCTAGCGCCTCAGTCCTAGAATCTTCTAGAACAGTGGCTCCCCAACAATTGTGTCCACAGCCCACCTTGGCCAAATCAAAGCCCCCAGACACTCTGTCTCATCCTATCCCATAAGCAGAAGGAAAAAGAAGGTGGTGACGACATGGAAAGGCCCCATGGGAGCAGCTGCAGGAGCTTTATGGATGCATCTGCTAGAGGAATAAGGGCATAGGGGTGATTCATAACCAAACTGCGACACCTACGTGTTTCAGAGTCTGGGAGTTATTGGAAAATGACGGGCCCCACACTCCACTGGTGCAAATATGCATCCCTACATGCTGTGGGCTTAACCGACCACCCGCCAAAAGCTGCAGTGATGACGAGGGAACAAAACCAACAGTGATTCATAATTAAAATGTAAGAATAGCAGCAACTGAAAACCAGGACCAGCCCGAGGCAGCCCCGCCGGGGCCCAAGCATCTTGCGTGTGACATCTCCGCCTCTGGGAACATGTGGTAGCATTTTGCCATGCTGCCAAGCCTTGCACGGCAGCCCGACTTCTTCGCCAAATGCTGAATCAAGTCCTCAGGAAGCTCTCCTAACCTGCTAATTTGGGGTTATAAATACCAAGTTTTGGTAGTCCTCGTTGACTCACTGGATCTGTTAGTGAGTGGCTATTTGTAGGATTGGGTACCATTTGCTGGAGAAAGGCTCTTCCCTTGGAAAATCATTCAATCTAGAGCCTTGAGTTGTAGGGAAAATAGCCTGAAATAGTCATGTAAAAGTTGAAAGACCTGGGTTCAAAACCTGGTCATGGGAAGGTCTGAGACTCCAAGCCTCATAGGAGATCACGATGGGAGGTTGCATCAGCTGCAGCAGGCTGCTCTGGCTGCCCTGGGCAAAGAACTTGGAGCTGGCTTATAAGGAGCTTTGCATCACACTGGTGCGGGAATTTCACCAGACAGGCAGCAGGACTGGATTCAACAGCCCAAGGAAATTTTCAAGAATCCAGTTCCTCTGTCTCTCTGCTCTGTCTTCCTTGGCAAGGCTCTTCCACGTGTTATTCTGAGAAGTAGATGCACAAGGATGTTATTAGGGAACGGCCAGTCTGACCCTGATTGGGAGAGAGGGCGGCGAGGTCGGGTGGGAGTGTCCTGGACCTCCAGGCAGGTCTGGGGAAGGGTCAGCAAGGCTGTCGGGGAGTCCTAGAGCCACAGTCACCTGAGTCTCCATTGGAGGAGTCCTGTGTCTCCCTGGATCCAGCTCAGCTTAGTATCCCTGCCACATTCACTCATTGGCTGGGAGCAGCCCGTGGGAGGAGCGGCCTGAGTGCAAGGGTGGAGATTGAATTCAGAGCACAGCAGCTGTGGCCCTTGGACTAGTATGGTCCCTGTGGTTAGAGGTCGGCAGGGGAAAGCCTCCACTGAGCTTTCCTGATGACCTTTCCTGATGCTGCTTCCCCGAACTCCAGTGCTTTCCTGATGGCCTTGGTGGATGCTGTGCCCGTTGGGCCCTCTCATGGAGCTGAGTCCTCCAGTGGGTCTTCTTGCCTCGCATGAGATCCACTTCAGTATGCCCACCTCCCTCAAGCTCCATCCCTCCCTCCACCTCCTGCCTGGGGCAACTCAGACATTTCCACTTTGCTGGGACTCAGACATGGTTTTCCCTAGGCTTCTCGTAACCACCCTGTTAGTGAGTTTGCCACATTCTCTGGGGTGTGAAATCCCCAGAACCCAAGGAAATGCCCTCGATCAGTGAATTCTTGTTTATCTAGTTTTATATTCCAGCCTTGTTGAACAAGAACACTTAAGCCCCACCCCAGGCTGCTGCCTGTGCCATGACACACCGCTAATTCTCGCATTCTTTAGCCGCATAGCCCCTTCCCTTCATCTCAGGCTTAGCACTAACGTGGGATTTCACCCTAGTTATCAGCTGCCAGGGGAAGCGTTTGTTGCCTGGTTGGGGAGAGGCTTCTGTGGCATCTCCCAGCATAGAAGTGCCGGCTCTTTTTAGGGAAGGGCAGGTCACCTCCACAGACCCTGAGGGCCCAAGGAGGTTGTAGAATCCACATTCTCAAGGACATCCATCCCAATGTTCCTGTTCTACATTTCAGGGTCCCAGGTTTCCCCAGCCAGGGCCCTGGCCTTTGCATCACCATTTTCCAGCTGCTTTAGCGCTGCATCCAGACATCCCTGGAGTCGTGCAGCTCTTAGAACTGAGCCCTCCACCTTTGCTCAGCTGTGTCCACCCTTCCCGGGCAGGTGATAAAGGCCTCTTTGTGAGCTACCGCCAAAGCCCTCTGGTCCTTATACTTGCTATGAACTGCCCAGGAATTGCCCTCAGACTCTCATTATCCATCTGCAGGCTGCAGGGTCAGCACAATTTGGCATCAACCAGCCGGCTCCGCTGTCTTTGGGGGCATTGCTCAGCTCATATATTTCAAACCCCTGTGCCATCGCACCGGCCTTGGCATCCGCCTCCACCAGTATGCTTTCCCAGGTCATTCCAGTAAAATCTTTGACAACTGAGCTGCCACTTTGTGCCAGGGATTATCCTGCTCCACCCACCACCCAGGGCAGCATCCTCTTCTCCTAACAGGTGCCGGGAGAGTCAGTCCCAAATCCTCATCTTAGCATCTGTTTCTTCAGGCCACTCCTGGGACCACAGAAGTTAGTGCCTGAAAAGATGCCAAGGGAAGAGAGAGGAAAGGAAAGGTGAAGAAGGATCGTTGACAGCTGTGCAGTCTCAGCACAGTTTGTCATGGGCTGAGAGTAGCCGGTGGGAAGCACGACTTTGGCACAAAGGTGGTGATGGATTTCAGAGCAGACAAGAACTATGGGCACTTCTAGAGCAACAAGAATCCCGTGGAATGCCATGTGCTAACTGACTCAGATAAGCCAGAGTCCCCTCCTGGAGCTGGGAATGGGATGTATGGATTCTGAACAAGACCTGTGCTGTTAGGAGGAAGGAAAGGGCGGGAGTGCCGGGGAGGCCACCGACCGCGTCCACTACAGAAGCGACATTAGAAAGAACAAAACCCCTTCCTCTGGCAGATGGAGGAGGCAAAGGTCTAGAGTGGAGATGAGAGAGATGTGCCCAGGCTCTCACTTTGAACTGGGGCAAACACAGGACGGGGAGCTACATCAGGCCCCTCCCAGAATGGTTTCACACCACCTCTTTCTGACAGCCTTGTAGTGCCCAAGTCTGCACCAAGCCAGGCGATCTGGTCCTTGCTCCTTATTGAGCTGGCCTGGTGCAAGCCCTCCCTTCTCAGAATTCTCAGCTGTTTTTGTTTCTTGAGCCCCAGCTGGGGTCTGACCACTTCTCCCTGGAACACTGGATCAGCACCCAGGGGGGAACTCACAGGCAGCTCTCCTGAGATATTTTTAGGGCAATTAAATACAGCAATAACTCCTCACTTTCTCTTAAGGCTCATTTCCTATTCCTCTATTAAAGGGAATAAAAGCCCATCCTGGAAGGATGCCCAATACCCTCTTTGGGGAAGGAGGTGGGCCCGGATGCCAGACAATGCTGGTCAAAGTCAGATGGAGTTTGCCTGTGAAGACCCCGGGAGGCTTGTCTGACAAGCAGCCACTCCCACCTCAGCTGGCTCTCCTGAAGTGATGTCTGAGTTCCTTCCGCTGTGACCTGGGCACCAGGGATGGTTCGACAGTGAGGGCCGGCCAGCTGACTTTCCTGGTCTGGCTCAGGAGACGGCATTAGCTCCGTCGCAAATGCACCACCTAAATCATCCCCACCTTCCTGCAGGCCTGCCAGAGAGTCTACACTTTGGCCTTTTCTCTTGTTGGGTAAGCAGAGGGTTAATTCCACCCTTAAACATTTGCTCTTGGGGGTTGTCTCTCTGCAAGTCACCTACTTTAAAAGAGAAGTACCCCTGGGAAAGAAGATCCAATGTCAATGTATACTTAGTTGGGGAAGAGCGTTGCACCCAGGCTTGGAGGCCTGTGTTTCAATCCTGCATCTGCCATTTATAAGGTGACTAATCTTGAGCAAATTATTTCCCCTCTCTGAGTCTCAGTTCCCTTACATATCCACTCTGAACACTTATCTCTATAGGCCCTCTCTCCTGGGGCTCTTGTGAAGATCAAATTGAATAATGATTTTAAAAAGTACTTTAGAAGCCGTGAAGTTGTATTAGTCAGGTTAGGTTAGGCTGTCCTACAGTAATAAACAAACCCTGAATTCTCAGTAGCTGAACACATAATTATTTCTTTCTTATGTCAATGTCTCTGGTTCCATCTTTTGGCTTCACTCTCTCAATTCATGGCTCCCCAAGTCACCACAGTAGGGGTGTAAGATCAGGGGGGTCCACACCAACCTTTACATGATTTGGATCTGAAATGACACGTGTCACTTCTGCTCATAGCCTATTGGTCAGAATTAGAATATGGCTCTGCCTGGTAGCAAAGGGGCTGAGAAATGCAGGGGGCATATGTGTGTTTGGTGAGCTGTCAATGTCTCTGTTGCAAAAGAGTTTTATAATTCAGAAGAATTATTGTTTGCTGTTGGTTTTGTTTTGTCTTTTTTTGTTTTTTGTTTTGGCCACGCTGCACAGCCTGTGGGATCTCAGTTCCCTGACAAGGGATGGAGCCCAGGCCATGGCAGTGAGTGCCAAATCCTAACCACTAGACTGCCAGGGAACTCCCTGCATTATTGTTATTTGGAATGATGCTAGCAAGAGCAACTGTCTCTGACTCTGGGTCATTTATAATGGGAGCAGGAACAGGGATGGTGGAGCGGTAAAACTGCCTATGGGATAGGATGAGGGTCCTGAATGCTCAGAGCAAGAGGGAAGGAGCCAAAGAAAATATTTGCCCCATTGTAGACTGGGCAAGTATGGGGTGCCAGGCAGCAGCCCACCTGCAATGCCTTCTCTGCTACATGTAAGCCAGCCAGCACCAGGTCGCCACAGTCCACTGGTTCCTGCCCAGGGTCTCACTAGCACTCCCAGGTCCCCATCAAAGTAAGCCAGGATCCCTTAGTTCTCAAACTCTCTGTGGCTAGAGAATGGTTTTGTTTTTAATCTCCAACCTGTCAAGGACTTTTGTAAGATACGATAAAAGAAAATCACTAGAGGAGTTAAGCAACCTAGAAATTAATCTAGAAAATAACATTGATAGCCTAGGATGAAATACTGTAGAAAATAACCCAGTTACCACAAAGATAATTTTGAAAAATTTCTCAAAAATAATAAAATCCAAATAAAGAAATCTAGAAAATAATCTAGAGACTAAAGAAATGAAATAATTTGTTGTGAACATTTGCAAACTATAATTTAAAAAGCAGGATAAGGGAGGGAGGGATAAATTGGGAGATTGGAATTGATATATACACACTACTATATATAAAATAGATAACTAATAAGGACCTACTGTATAGCACAGGAAACTCTACTCAGTATTATGTAATGGCTTATATGGGAAAAGAATCTAAAAAAGAGTAGATATATGTATATGTATAACTGATTCACTTTGCTGTACACCTGAAACTAACACAACACTGTAAATCACTATAGTTTAATCAAATTTTTTTAAAAAAAGCATTACTAGGAAAATGAAAAGAAGGGCATCCTGACTTGTCTGCCTCCTGTTCAGTGAGATGAGTCCATTGATCAAGCCCTCAGATGCTGTGCCTATATCACATTGCTATGGAAGTGAAGGGTTCCCCTTGATTTCCATACTTATCTCGTGGTGGACCAGTTTCCAAGGTGTGTGGCTCATCACTGATCCCTGAACACACTTCAGGGGCCCTGCTAGATGCAAGCTCTTGGGGGGCAGAGCCTGCATTTCCCTAACAAGGAATGTGTGGGATCACCCAGCTCAGCAGCCCTCAATGTGGGAGATACAAGACCCTGGCTGATGAATCATGGAGACCCCCAGCCATGGCCAGAAACATGCCAAGGAAAATCTCCCCAAACCGTTAATGAAATGCTTACCCCCAAGTCAGAGCCTTGCCCCTGTGGAGTGGTGTGTTTTAAATTTTCCTCTCTCCAGATTCCATGTGTCCCCCTCTGCCACCCCACACCCACCCTCCTGAGTCACTCACACGCATTTATGGCTTTCGACTACTCGAGTCTATGTTAATTACAGAGCGGACTTGAGATAGGCGAGCCAAGTGTCTTATTTCATAACGTAGATAATGTTAGAGATTTTAATTTACAAGGAGAGCGGAGACCAGGGTCTGTCTGTAGCAGAAAGAGCCGCAGAAAGCTTCTTAGTTTCTGAATCTGATATCTCGAGACTCTCTGAGTTGCCATAAATTCTGATAAAAATGTCTTCCCAGCGGCAAAAGATAATTTTTATAAGCTTTTGGAAGGGACTAATAAAGCAGTAATCTACCGTCTTCCATTATTTAAAGACCTGGCTTGAGGGATGTGATTTGTAAGGGTTTTCATATATAAATATATAGACGTACATTAATTATACATCTCAATCCATCACCCTCTCTGGAAAGGAACTGTGGCAGAGAGCTCTGGTTTTCCCAGGACCAGCCTCTTGCCTCAGCTGGAGCTGGAAAAATCTGTCTCTGAGACCTAGCCCCGCAGATCTCCATGCCTCCAGGAGAAGGGATCAAAGGTGATGGTGCAAACGCTCTTCATCCCTCCCCTGGACCCGTGTGATAACCTTAGGGTTACAATTCATGTCTGACAAACATGATTCCACCGTGACAAGGCCTGGTGGCGATGAGGGAAGCTTAGTCATCATCTGACAACAGACTCACGTTGGGGATTTTCCCATCTACCCCTTGCCCGAGTATTCTAGCTCTGGGGTTATCGTGCAGACACCAGCCTGAGCATCCAATAACAACAAGCTTAAGCTCAGAGCCAGAGAAGGCAGCCCTTGCATCTGACTCCAGGAGGCCGGGACCCCTGCTGGGTAAGGCAGAGCAGATTTTCGAGACTGTGGGATTTGTGTGGCTTATTCTGTGAGAACACTCCATGCCCCCGTAAAGTACCTTACATGCTACAGGGCAAATATATGGTCCAAGTCCCTGCTCATCAGCCTCCTTGCCTCAGTCAAGCCAAGAGGCCTTTGGATGGTGGCAAAGAGCTGGCTGAAGACGCTCCTTAAAGGGACAGAGGTTGTTCTGTATTGGCCACATTTCCCCCGTGTCTTTTTACAATCTGAGCGTACAAGGGGACCCAACACCAGGAAGATGCCAGTGGGAGCGGTGGTGTTTCATCCCCGATCTCTTCTCCCTTCAACCTCATGATCTGTGACCCCCAATATATAGGCGAAGAAAGTAAAGCACAGATTAGTGAGGTCCAGAGGCAGAGGCGGGATTCAAATCCAGGTCTGGCTGACCCCACATGTTGTGTGGTTTTATCTACAAATATTGACTTATAGATAAGGAGAATAAATTTCTAAAAGGAAAAGAGGGAAGGAGGGAGGGCTTGGCAAATTTGAATTGGCCACCTGGATTAGTTGTAGATTGCTGTGCTAAAAAGGAGGAGAGAGTTTGGGGAAATAGCTCACACAAGTGAGGGGTAGGAGCAGAATACCCTCTGAAGCCTGCAAAAACTCTGCAGGAGACCCTGGATAAGCAGCTGGCTGGAGATCCCAGGGCTGAAACCAGGAAGATGAAATTAGAGTGAATGTCCGGCAGTCAGTTCCAAAGCAAGCAGTCTCCTCAGCTCCATGGGAGAGAAGCATCCTCCAGGGATGCCTGCTGGCCTCCTCCCAGCCAAGACTGGACCAAGAAATAGTTCCTATCTGGCTGGACCTGGAGCCTGGACCAAGTTGCAGGCCTGGCCACTTTAGTTGCAGCCCCTGCTCCAGGAGCCATGTTACAGCTCCAAGGCTTGGGTATTGAGACCTTGAGGGGCATTATGATCCCCTGAGTAAGATGAGAGAGGGGAGGCAAGGATTTTCCGGTTGTGAAACCAGCAGCAACCGGCTTCCCAGGATGTCCAGACATCCTCCTGTAAAGATCGCACGCTGGGGCCACATGTGGCTGAGGTCGCGGGCAGCAGCTTCCTCACGATTTGTGAATGTCTAGATTTCCTGAAAGTCAGCAGCAGCTTTCCCAACCCTTGCTTCCACCCGACCCCCACCACCTTTCAGGAATTGCACCATTTCCCAAGGCCCTGAATTAAAATCCTCCCTCTGGGAAATACCCAGAGCGACTCCTGGCTGCCTGGCCGAACCCTGAGTGAGACAGGAGACCAACTGGAACTGCCTGGCAGGAAGCGTCTATCACACAGAAGAACAGAAACTTAATCCAGTTTTGGAAAACGAAGAGACCTTTCCAAGCCTCTTTGCCCACCTGAATATACAGACTGATAGTCATAACTTACTACATGTTTTTGAGGTAGCTGGGGTCCTCAGGGTGGTCAGCACCTCCTACCCCATCGCAGGTCTCGACATTTACAAGGGACTTTCTCGGCCACCACTGATCCCACCTGCAAGCCTGCAAGGTGGGCATGATCCCCATTTAGTGGATTAGAAACGTGGGTCTCTGGGACAGGAGCAAATAGAACCAAGGGCTTAGACCCTGCATTAGTCTTCTCGGGCTGCAAAAAAAAACAAAAGAAAACAAAACAAAACACCCTGACAGGCTGGGTGCCTTAAACAACAGAGATTTGTTCTTCCACGGCTCTGGAGGCTGGAAGTCCCAGATCAGGGCTCGGCACAGTTGGTTTCCAGGGAGAGTTCTCTTCCTGGTGTACATATGGCATCTTCTCTCCTTGTCCTCACATGGCCCTGCCTCTGTGTGTGCACAGGGAGAGCGAGTGAGCTCTCTGGTGTCTCTTCTTATAAGGACACTAATCCTATAGATCAGGGCCCCACCCTTAGGACCTTACTTAACCTTAATTACTTCCTGAGAGGCTCCACCTCCAAAGACAGCCACACTGTGGGGGACAGGGCTTCAACACAGGAATCTGGGGTGTGGGGGACACAAACATTCAATTCATACCATACCTCTAGCCTGGTGCTCTTATTATGACCCTAGGAAACTGAATGCATTAGGGAGAGGCATCCAAGGAGGGTGAAAAGAGAAGGAAAAAAAGATGGAGGTGAAGGTCTTGGCCTAATTTCAGCCTAAATCAAAACGTCACACTGATCTCCAAGCCTTGAAGCAGACACCCTCCAACATATTGAATCTGGAAAGGTTGTCCACAGGCAAACTGCAGAGGCTTTGGCTTGGCCTGCATAATATCTTTTAGAAATTAGAATTTGTCGCCCGTATTTAAAGATTGGAAGACTTCCCATAAAAACCTGGGTTTCTGGTGGCTTCTCTTAAAAATCAGAAGGTGACTTCTCACTGGGGCTGCATGTCGGTATAACAACCATTGGCCCGAGTTCCGGAGTGGCCACTCCTGATGGAGCATCTGACTTATTCCCTTGCTCACCCAGGTCCCCACCACTGGCCTGGGCCCCCCTGGCCCCTCTGGGCACACATTGGCCCCATGGGCCTGGGGAAGACGGACCACCATGGAGCAGCCCGGCCTCCCTGAGCTTCTTTGCAGAGGTGACTGCACAGTGTGGGTCCTCTTTGACTCCAGGGCTGCTCATCCAATGTCCAGCTGCTCCTTCCCCCATGACAATATCGCATAATTCACATGAAAGTGGATTAATATATGGTCAGGAAATTCAGACACTTGATATAACTTCTAAGGGCCTCTTTATTTGTATGAAAAAAGGGAGCATCCCAAAATATTCACTTCTCCTCCCCTCTGGGGTTTGAAGATCGTTCCCCAAGACCCTGTCCCACCGACCGTTTGGACGATAACCAGAGAATCCTGTGGGCTGAAGGTGGGCGGATTCCTGGGTACCCCATGCTGGCTTCAGGAACCCCAAGCCTTCCATGTAAAGGGTCCGATCTTGGAGTTTATTTATTATTAAAAACACAATCTCTAGCTCTGAATCCTTTGCTGTTTTTTGGCTCTTGCCTGAAGCCTCTCCCACAACCCAGCTCCTCTGATCATTTGTGTTGGAAAGTTTCCTCTCTTGGCCCAGGATGAAGCAGGCCTGTTACCCCACCATGCTGTTCAACTCTGAAAAAAATGGGCTGAGGAAATGGTAACGGTTCCTCATCCTCCCACGCGGCTCCCCGCTCCTTAGCTGCGTGACCTTGGGCAAAACACTTTACCTCTCTGAGCTTTTGATCGTTCTTCTGTTAAGTGGTGTTTTAAAATACCACTCAGGGAAAATATACTGTGATCGTGGATGAGAAAAAAAAATCTTTGAAAGATATAGAACACTACATAGAGCTTAACCACAGTGAATTGGTCAGGACCCCTGAAAAGAAACAGACAATGCTTCCAAACAGGGTAACAGAAGGCAAGGTTAATGAAAGGACTATTGACAAAGGAGTGGGATGGTTTGAGGACACTGACAAGGGGTGGGGCAGCACCCTGAGGATGTATCTGTGAAGATACAAGCAAAGGAGTAACTGTCCCAGAACCCAGGAGTGGGGCTGTATTAAGAGGGCTGCCTGAGAGGAGCAGTGGCCTTCAGTACAGGGTGCAGCCAACTCATGGTGACCTGGCGAGGGTGGGGGAGGTGGAGGAATAAGTATCCCAGCATGCTTCACCCCTCACCCTCTACTGTCCTGTTGGGGTCTTCCATTGGTTAAACCCAACCAGAAGCAAGAGAGTGAGGGAGCTCCTTGCTACTGTCCTCGGGCATCAATCTCTCAAGCCCCAGAGCAGGTTGTGGGAGAGTGGAGTTTGGATCTGGAGGGGCAAACGGAAGATGTTTGGAATCACCTGGAGCAAACAGTCGCTGTGTTTTTAAAGTGCACCAGACACCGTGGCAATGCTTTGTGTCACCACATCACTGACTCTTCCTACCAGCCCTAGGAGGTGGAGACCCTATTATCCCCATTTTACAGATGAGCAAACTGAGGTTTGGGCAGGCAAATTGACCCCCTCAGGATCACTCAGCCACTAACTGGTAGAGGCAGGAATTGAACCTAGGAGCCTGGATTCCTTGAGGATGCTGCTGCGTGGTCTCTCAGGTAGAGAGAGAGATGCTCATTGTATCATCATCTCGGATCACAGCACAGTATTGTATTGATGCTTTCTGCCTTGTTCAATATTCAGGAGTCCTGTCCTCAGCACCATGGAGATTTGCTATGCTGGCCTCAAGGGCTCATAACATAACCGTGAGCCCTGTGAAGGCAGAAAGCACGCCACGAAGGCAGGCACATGGGGTGGATGGGATGGGCAATGCAGATGGAGAAGAACATAAGGCTCAGAGGATAATGAAATCAGGGGAGCGAGGAGACAGTCCCCCGATGACCCCAGCGCTCCCCCAGGGTGGAGCCTCTTGTCGACAGAAGTAGGGGCGGTGGGGGGTGATGAAGATGAGGAGTTCTTTTTGAGGTGCCTGTAGAGCATGCAACTGGACATGTCTAGCCAGCTGTTGGACTGTGTGGGGCTTTGAGCAGGTTATTCAGCTTCTATTTCCCAAGGAACCAAAGAAGTAAGGCTGCCTTCCCTTTTTTTGGTCATCCATGAATTAATATAGAGGACAGCAAGGCACTAGGGAGACTGAAGCCAAAATATAGGAAGAGCTCAGGTCCCTAATCACTAAGGAGAAGTCATCTAGGTACCAGGCACTCCTGTCTTAGACTAATATGTGAGTGAGCAAATAAATTTTTATCATGTCAAGCCACTGACATTTTAGGGTTTGTTTGTTACAGCAGATAACAATCAACTCACCGATACATGGAGCTTTTCTGTGGATCACATCCTGTTTGTAGAAAGACTCAGTAGGATGGGAAGCTGAGAACTGCCTCCAGAGGGACCCCTGGCTTCTAAGAGTGGCTTCTTCAGGCAAGATGTGCTTCAGGAGAAGCACGTCTTCCTCTAAGGAGCCAGCTTTAGCCAGGGTGAGGAGAGGCCAGGCTGAGAAGGCATTTATTCCCCAAAGCTGGGGCACCCAAGGGATGGGCTTCTCTTAGGGGATCTGTGCAGCTGGGTCCCCGTTCAGCAGAGACGTGGAAGTGGTTGTGGTCCTGGGGCTCCACATATAACTGCTCTGGCTTTGACAACAAGCTTTGGGGTGCAATGAGGGTCTGTAGAACTCAGTCGGCAGGAAATTTATATCTCATCCCCTCACTTTCTTATTGTATATATTGATTGAAGCAGTTCTTATTTAGCTTAAAGCCTCCAATGGCAGGGTGTTTTTTTCTTTTTTTGGTCTTGGTTTTTTTTTTTGGGGGGGGGAGTGTTTTTTTCCAAAATGAAGCCACTTTCCGTTGAGTAATTGAGACCCATCTTGCTTCCTCCCCCTCCACTGCCTGCCCCACCACCGCTCTCCCAGGAGCCCCAGAAGAACCAGTGGGGCGGCAGCCAGGGCTTCCCAAACCATGGCCTAATTCAGTGCTATTTGATATTCCTGCAAACCCAGGACCCACACGATGCTCTGGGACAGTTTGTTTGGAGAACACATTTCTGCCCTTTTGTACTGCAAGCCTGGGACCAAATGACATGCATGTCTTTTCTGCAAATCTGGAGTTTGCGAGTGTGCTGGAGGGAAGACATCTTGCGACCACGTAGACACGCTACAGTTTCTCTATCCATGATATGGGCACGCTGCTACGTGGCCTGGCCACCTCAAAGGGTAGTTAAGGAATCGTGTGGGGAAAATGTCTTTGTCAGTCAGGAATGCCAGCTTCAAGGAACAGAAAAGTTTACGACTATGATCTAAATTAATAGGGTTTCTTTTTTTCCCACTACAAGCTATCTGGAGGGTGGCAGTTTGGGGCACTGGCTCGGTGGCTCTGTGATGTCATCAGGGTCTAAGGTCTGTTTCATCTTTCAGTTCCCTCATCTTTGCCATGTTGACTGTGGATCTCGTGTGATTGCTTTCTGGTCCCCAAATGGCGAGTGACTCTCTAGATCCCACGTCAGCATCCAAGGCAGAAAGAAGGAGTCAAGGCCAAGGCTCTCTTCTAATGAGGCCTTGTCTTTTTATTTGGTAAGGTAAGCTGTCCCTGGTAGATTGCCCGGTTACCTCTCACTGGCTGGGACTGGATTAGAGGAAGGAAGGGGGACTGAGTGATGGCTGCTGGGTGGGCAGTGGGTAGCATCTGTGGCAGAACCACAGACCAAAGGCAAGAAGAGCTGGATCTTAGGCCTGGTTCTGCACTCAGGGTGAACTGTGTGTCTTTGGGTTCTGTCCCTGCCTCCTCTGGGCCCCAGTTTACCTTTGGTCCTAGAAGAGAGTTGAACTCAGTCATCTCCGGGGCACTTCCTGTGTCTGTAGTTCTGCTGTGACCTGGACGTGGTGACTGGACTGTGGCAACCTCAGCAGAGGAAGCCCCTCCCATCGCAGTGGAGAAGGCCCCACCCACCCCTCTGCTTATTCCTCCTCCTATACTGCAACGGCACATTCACCTGCTCTGGGGTTCTGCCTCCAGGATCAAATGAATTGTGGCAAAGAGTGTGCAGGGCCTGCCTGGGACAGAAGAGTCCCCATGTGCATGTTTGGGCTCCAGGAGTGCTGGATTCTGGTACTAGTGATGCTTCTGATTGGCTGGCTGACCTCGGGCCAGTCTCTGGCTTTCTCTGTGCCTCGGAGTCCCATTTATTCTGGGAGGGAGCTGGACAAAATCATCTGTGCTGGGCTTTATAGCTCTGAATTGCATCTGAGGGGTCAAGGAGGAAGATGGAAGGGAAAGCTGAGGTCTGGATTCCTGGGTCTGCAGGAAGCCCTGGAGGGGGAGGAGCAGTCAGGACTGCCGTAGAGAGGAGGCCCCCCTTAAGGAGGGGGCCAGAGCTTCCTCTGGGCTAATGTCCTAGTTCCAACCAAGACGAGACACTGATGGTTCTCAGAGCCTCGGGGAAGGGACAGATTCTCTGGCTTAAGGTTCTCTTGGTTTTTGTTTCACAGGCATCTCAAAGCATGGCCCAGAGATGGCTCTGTTCTCCCAAACTTAAGGTTTAAGGATTCATTATAAGAATACTTGGCAATGACCTGTCTCTCTATACTTCTCTTGTTCCTTGTTTGTCCCTCCCTCCTCCCCTCCCTCCCTCCCTCCCTTCCTTCCTCCCTTCCTTCCTTCATTCCTTCCTCCCTTCCTTCCTTCCTTCCGTCCTTCATTCCTTCCTTCCTGGAGCATTTATTGAGCAACTACTATGTACCAGGTGCTAAAGATATAACAAGGAACAAGGCAGACACAGTCCCCGCCTTCCTGGAACTGACACTAATGGAGAGACAGGCACTGAATAAGCATTTACTATCTGTATGTTGGGGATTAAAGCTATGAGTGCATAGATAAGAATCAACAAACATAGCCAAAGAGAAGGAATCAAGGAAGGAATCCTGAAGGATAAGGAGGGCTTAGCCAGGGGTAGTAAACGCTGGTGCACCCACTCTGGATGCTGTAAGCCGGACTCTTAATGGCCCACTACAGCCCCTTCTCCAAAGACTCATCAGCTGGGGGAGCCACTTCACCTGGAAATGCCTAAGAAATTCCACGTTCCCCCCACTACCCTCATGAGGGGGAGGACGCCAGTCAGTAACTGATGTGTGGGCACAAAAACCCAGACCCCTTGCCTTAAGGAGGGACAACTCTGGTGCCATCCTCTCTAGAGCTCCCCGTGGATCAAGCTGAGGATTGACTCTTGCAGAACCCACAGCTTTGCCCAGTTTCTTCCCCTGCCCTCTCCTTTCATCACTTTCTTGTAGGGTTCACCTGGGAACAAGTCCTCAAAAAGCCACTTGTATAAGAATCCCCATGTCAATCTGTTTCTAGGGAACTTATCCTAAGACATCAGGTGGCCAACTACTCCAGCACAAAAAACAGCTTATATAAAGCTTTATATAAACCTTTAGTCTCTCCCAAAGCAGACTAAAGTTTGCATAGCTCCAATCCAGCCTTCTTCCTCATCCTCTTCTCTCCTTTTGAATCAAGTTTATCTCCTCAAAGGTCTTTCATCTTCGTTATCTTATGGCCTCAAGACACACCTGTGAAATAGCAGGTCAGAACTGTAATTGCTAACCCTATGTGACAGAAGGGTAAATTGCATCCAAAGAGGTTAAGTGACTTGGCTAAAGTCCCCCAGCCAGAACCCAGATCTCCAGATTCCCAGCCCGGAGCCTCCCGGGTTAGGACTATTAGGAAGTTTTGGGTGCGAGGCCAAGAATTCCATCTTCGCTGTCCAGGACTTGGCACGTCAGCTCATTGTCTTTTGCTGGAATCCCATTTGAGTTCAGCCTGATCTCAGACTGTCCAAATGAGACGCCCATTCTAATGCTCAGAGAGGATTTTATGAATAACACTCAGCATTGGGGACGTTTTTTTAAAGTTGCTAATATTAATCTTACAGAAATAAAATCTAATTGAATTCCTCCTGGCTTTCCCCATTAACTTAATGTTATGGACTTTTAACGGATGCTTTAATTAGACATTCCTAGTAATGGGAATATGGCTCAGTTTTCAAATGAGGGCCTAAGCTGCCAATATTCCCATTTGGACTTTTAATTAAGGTGAGAAAATATTAACCAATTATACCGGGTTATTGCCTGGGCTCTTTGTAGGATGGTGAGGTCACAATAGAGCAGGCACTGCAAGGGCCTTGGGGTAAAGGAGGATGAGTATTAGGGTTGGGACAGCAGGGAAGGGCAAGCCAGGACCTCTGGAGAAAGGAATCCTGTATCAGCTGTTTCTCCATGTGAAGATGCGGATGTGGAATCTGGTTTCAAATATTGATACTTCCCTGCATTTCTCTCTGATTTTTCTGGGTTCGTGGAATACTCAGTTGGCAAATGTATCAACTTGCTTTTGCTGGGTAACAAAACACCTCAAAATGTAGTGACTTTAAAAGCAACGTTTTATTATCTTACAATTCTGTATGACAGCATTTGGACTGAGTTTAACTGGGTATTTCTTCTGGTCTAGGCTGGATTTGGCTCATCTTGGCTGGGCTTATTCATGTGTCTGTGGTCAACTAGTGGACCAGCTGGAGCTTGGCTGGATGATGATGGTCTTGGCTGGGATAAGTGGGGCCTCTCTCCCAGTGGGTTCTCATCCTCCAGCAGGCTAGCCCAGATTACAGGGTTTTAAGAGCTACCAGAGGGTAAACCCCTATGCTCAAATGCTTTTCCAGTCTTTGCTTGAATCTCATTTGCCACTGTCCCATTGGCCAAAGCAAGTTGTGCAGAGAGCACAACCCAAGGATGAAGACTTTATAAGAGGCATGAACAAATTGGGATGTTCCTGCAACTAACCCACCACGGCAGGTTAGGTGAAAAGCAGCTGAGACACTAAATCAGAGGTCCCAAATACAAATGCCTGCAGGGCATGACACAAGAATGAATGAAGCAGGCCTGGCAGTAGGCACTGAGGGACACCATTGACCACACCCTGACTAAAGGGGCTCTTCGCTGCTAAGCCCCAGCTGATCACTGCCATGCAGGGACACCGGCCACCAGTGGCCAGAGAGTCTCTGTTCTCTGCTGTAACCAGATGTCTGTATTTTAGTATAGAGTCTCTCAATTTTTGAAAGTTGGAAACAAAATTTTTAAATGCTATACAGCTAGGAGAGAAATGAGAAGAAAGTTTAAACAGGAACTCTACAAGAGGAAATCAAAATGGCCAATAAATATACTAAGTGGTTGTTGACCTCATCAACCATCAAAGAAATACAAGTTAAACCCAGGATGAGGTATAATTCACACCACGATCTCAGACGCTGCTGGTGGGAGTGAAAGCTGGGGCAAGAAATTATCGATAAGAGTTGAAGATCTGCATAGACTGTACACAGAAATTCCACTCCTTGGCACATATTAAGAAGTGTGAGCCCATATTCACTAAGTGACAGTTAAGAATGAGCATGGTGGCATTGTACCAAACAGCCCAACATTGGAAACAACCCAAATGTCCATCAACAATAGAACTGATAAACACATTGTTGTGTAGCAATACAATGGAGTACTATACAGCAATGAACATGACCAAGATACCAAGATATGCAACAAAGTGGCTGAATCTCACAGATGTGATGCTGAGTGAAAGAAGTAGGACACAAAAGAATGCATACTGTAGATTCTCTTTCTAGAAAGTTCAGAAAGGAGTACAATTAAACACCACATTTACATAAGTATGCATAAATGCTAAAATACATTTTAAAAGACACGACAGCATTATGAAAAAGCCTAGACAGTGGTTATCTCTGGGGGCAAAGAAAGGGTGGTGATTGGCTAGGAGCACCCCAGGGGCTGTCGATATTCTCTTTCCTCACCTGGGGGTTGGTTTCATGAGTTGAGAGTATGAGTGGGACTTGGCTGGACAATTCTTTTGCTCCAAGTGGCCTTGCCTGGCGTCACTTGGGGTATTCAATGGGTGGCTGTGCTGGTTTGGAGGATCCAAGATGCCTTAAGTCACATTTTTTTGAAAGACTGCGCTTGTCTGGACCCCTGTCCCTCCGCATGTGGTCTCTGCAGAAGGGTAGTTGGAATTCTTACATGACTGCTCAAGGCTCCAAGAGTGAGTGGACCCAGAGACAGGAGGTGGAAGTTGTTGGTGTTGGAAGGCCTGGGCCTGGAAACTAGTGCTTCTACGATATTCTATTCATCACAGCAGTCACAGCGCACCCAGGTTCAAGAAGAGGGAACGTGGCCCCATCTCTCCATGGGAGGGTATCAAAGAATCTTTGGCCATCTTTAATCTGCCGTCCTACAACTACATTACTATTATTGCTATTATTATTATGTATTCATTACTAGTATTATCCCAGGGTTAGAAATTTGAGGAGGTAGCACCAGAACCAAGATCTTCCCACTTCTCTCTCTTTCAGGAGCAGCCCTGAAAACCAGCTTCCTCCTTCATCTGGGGCAGGGGCCCTGGATCCTACCCACCCCTCTGGGACTGGTTAGATGGAGGGAAATGAGTGGGTTTCTGGCAGATTTGTGTCCCCAAGGACATTTGTGTCCCCCCCCCAATTTCTCTCCCACTTCCTAGAGCCCACATTTCCAGTGCCACCTTCCCCTCCCCCGTCCCCATGCCCACACGTTGGGGGTCCTGGCCTGCCCCACTCCCTATTCCCCGGGCAATGGTGCGTGAGTCTCATGGTGGGTCTGCCAAAGGCTCTGCAGCCAAGGGGAGGCTATGTGTGACACAGCATCACATCCGTTCCCTTTTCCACCCCAGGATGCGTCTTTTTCATTTCTTATTTATCAAATAGCTTTTTATAGGGTGGCAGGTTAATAAAGAGATGATATGCCTGCCCTTTGGAGCTGAGCTATCAGGGTTTGATTTTCAGTTCTGCCATTTACTGACTGTGTGACGTTTAGCAGGTTATTTAATGTTTCAATGCCTCAGTCTCCTTGTCTGTCCAATGAGGATACTAATAATAATATACCCCTGGTGTGGGGTAACTATGAGGATGAAGTGAGTTATCATTAAAAGCACCAAGAACAGTACCTGCTTGTAGTAAGGACTACGTAAATGTTGGCCCTGATTTTCATTATTGCAGAGCGAAAAGGCACCTAGTAAAAATTATATAGAAGAGCATACAATGAAAATTCAGTCTGCCCACAATTGTGTATCTTCTGCCTTTCTCCTCAGAGGCAACCTCTGCTAGTAGTTTCTTGGATCCACAGCCAAAAATGTTCATCCAAGTGTGTGTGTGTGTGTGTGTGTGTGATTTTAAATATCGTATATATATATATACACATACACAGATATATATTTTGCAGAATACTGAATATTTTTAGACACTTGTCTATACTTTGCTTTCTTTCCTTAACTCCGTATCAGGAAGATTTTTACTGGCACATCTGGACTCAAGGACTAGAGTTCTAATGGTAGAAGTTCAGGATATTCGGGCCCGTAGGGAAGAAATCCATGGAAGAAAACATCCTTTAGAGGTACTCCCAAATCCTACCACGTAGGTAGTTCCTGACCCTGGTTATGGCTTTTAAAGATTTTGTCTCAAATTGACTGTGTAACCTCAGAAAGTCCCTTCTCTCTGGCCTCAGTTTTCCTATCTGTTAAATAGGTACTGGCTAGTATATAGGCTAGCTCCAAACCCTTCTGGAGCAGGACGTCCAGGGCTTCAAGGATACGAGAAGGCTCTGCCTTGGCGGGGACCCAGAGCCTTCAGGGTGTCAGCATTCTTTTGCAGCCTAAGTGTTGCCTGGCCCCATTTCATACAGCCTCTGTGAAGGGGCCGGGGATGTGTGTCACTGAGGCGTGGAGAGTCGGGTAACGAGGCCAGAGCGGGAACAAGGCAAATGTCCTGGGACTGCCTGAACCGAACCCAGGGCATCTGGAGACGCCAGGCGGGCGGCCTCGGTTTGTGTTGGACGCCTCACAGCCCGCCCGTGGTAACCGAACCGGCTTTTGTTTGTTTGTCTAAATAGGGAGACAGAGGCTCGGGGCTGCCTGGGATGGCTCCACAAACAGCCCCGCGGCCAGAGTGGGCGGCCGTGGGCTGAGCTGGGCAGCCAGCGGCCTCCGGGACTGAGGAGGGGGCGCCTGGAGGCCAGGCTAACCGAGCCTGTGAGGGGATAGTGTGACAGGCAGGCAGGACCGGGGCAGCGGGACGGTCATGTTTCGCTCCCCTTGCAGAAGTGGGAGGACAGGACAGGAGACTCTGGACTGGCCCAGAGTGAGGCCTAGGCTAGGCTGCCCTCCCTCCGCCCTGGCTCCGCCCTGCAGCTTCTGACCTCACCCCAGGGGATGCAGACCTGGGGCCCAACCCCTGTGTGTGCCTCCGCCTTGCCCATCAACTGCAAGTCAGTGTCAAAGGGTCCACTCATCTCTCCCTTCTGCCGCTGAGGGGGCGGGGCTGGTGAATTAGGGCCTCCCCTTGGTCAGCAGGGAGAGTGGAGGGGACCAGCTCACTCTGAGGCCAGGAGAGCTGGACAGCTGTCCGGGGGCCTCCTTGACCCTCGGGTCCCCGAGGCCTTGCTTCCTCTCCATCTCAGGGTGGCCAGGCTCCTAGTCGGCGTGGGGGGAGGAGCAATAGTCCCAGATTCAGAATTAGAGGAATGTTTGTGGTTTTTTTGTGTGTGAAAGAGAAGGAAATATAGATCTAGGTTATAGAGATTCAGTATAGGTATAGAGCTGAGACATTTCAAAGAGCCACTTTTTATAGCTCAGAAATGGTCTAATACTGTCAATTTCATGTGGTTCAACTTAACAATTGTAGTGATAAGGATATAAATGTAGTGCTGACATAGATACAGATGTACATACATATACCCAGATATATAAATATGCATACATATTGTAAAATGATACACTAGTCATTGTATTTATCAGATACAGACAAACCTCATTGACCTCTGCTTTGCCCTCTGTGCTCCCCACTCCACCCCCCAAGCATGAAGGTCTTGATATAGTCTCAGGGCCCTCACAGCGTAAGGGCTCACTTCAACAGTGGTCAGCGCTCCGGGGGTTGCTGACGAGGACTTCGCCTCATTCACTCGCTGCAGGGCTGGGCAGCAAAAAGAGAGCTTTGGCATCAGGCGAATCTGGAGCCGAATCCCCACCTTGTAACTTACTACTGGTGTGACCTTAGTTAAGGCGTCATTTCCTGCAGCCTCGTTTCCTCGTCTGTGAATGGGGGGACACAAAGAGGACCGACGTGGCAGAGCCTTTATGGAAACAAAATAGGATGATGTACACCGTGAACTGGCCACTGACACGTGGAACCATCTTATCAGGTATTGATCTTCTCACCCCCTCTTACCCTTTCCTTACTGGGCCCTTCTCAGCCAACAGGAGGGAAAAATCGCTTTGACTCCTGTGCATGGCAGAGACACATGAATATTTTTTATATAAAACTTTTTTTAAATTATGAAAGTAATCCAAGTTCATTTCATGAAATTCAGAGTAGTAAAATAAAAGAAGAAACTAAGAGCCCCTGAATTCCACATTGAGACTACCAGTGTTAATATCTTATAATTACGGGGAATTCTTAATTTACAGTTTGCAAGTAAAGAAAACTGGACTCAAACCGGCTTAAGACAAAAGGTAATTGATGAGCTCACGTGACTGAAATGTTTAGAGGAAGCTTGTCAGATGGCAGGCACAGCTGGCCTAGGTGTTAAATGATGTCATCAGGTATATTAGTCAGCTTGCGCTACCATAGCCAGTACCACAGACTGCATGGCTTAAATGACAGAAATTTATTTTCTCACCATTCTAGAGGCTGAAAGTTCAGGATCAAGGGGCCGGCAGGGTTGGTTTCTCCTGAGGTCTCTCTCCTCAGCGTGCAGATGGCCTCCTTCTTGCTGTGTCCTCACATGGCCTTTTCCTCTGTGCATATACACTTCTGGTGTCTCTACCTCTTCTCATATGGACATCGGTCCTATCGAGTTAGGACCCCCCTCCGCCCCACTTGTGACCTCATTTAAATTTAATTACCTCTTTAAAGGCCCTATCTCCACATACAGTCACACCAGGTGTTAGGACTTGAACATATGAATTTTTGAGGGGACACAATTCAGTCCATAACATTAAGGAGCTACCGTTCTCCATCTTTAGCCTGTTTTCCTCTGAGTGGCTTCATCCTTTGGCAGGAATGATGTCCATCAGCAACTCTAGGCTGACTTCCTAGTTCTTTATCTACAACAGAAAGAGAGCATCTCTGTCTGTCTCTACTGCTCCTACAAAGTTCCATTTGTTTGGTCCAGACTGGGTTACGTGCCCACTCCTGAACCAATTGCTGTGTTCTGATTGGGCAGGCTGGTGCCACATGTTCACACTGGTTCTTGGGGATCAAGTCTGCCACATGTGAGCATGTGGCCTGAAAGTGGGAGAAGGGCAGTTCCCCAAAGGAAACTGGGGTGCTATTTTCAGCAGGAGGGTACAAGGATGCCAGGTAGACAAAACAACTCATGTCCACCACACACATGGAATATAATCATATACAAATACATTTTCCTCAAAAAAATATGGCCAAAGCGTTGGGGAGCTTGGAGAGGCACAGATGTTAACCACCTACCCAAATGCCAGCTTTACAGCTATTTCATAGTTTTACAGTTTTACAAGCTATACCTTGTGATTTCTCCCATAGGGTTTTGCCTTTATGTCCTTCTTATACAACTACTCCTCCTCAGCCCCATCACATGGGCCACCCCTGAATATCAAATTTCCCAACAAACATGCTTCCTCTAGAAAGAATCAAGGTGACTTCAGACCCTGACAAGGCGGAAGGCTCAGGAAAGAGAGACTGGGCCTCAAAGAGTTTGAAAAGGAAAATGGCATCCAATTCCATCTGTCACCAAACAGAAGGTGATCACTGCAACCGTGGGAGGATCAGGATCCAGTTCCGCCTCTTTTCTTACTTCCTCTCTCTGATCCCCAGTGGGCCCACCTGCAAAGGAAGAGCTCTGATCTCAGTAACAGACTCTTTGTGTCCCAATACACCAGCTCCTGAAGTTAGCATCCTGATTTCCTTCTGGAGACTCACCCGCCTCCCTCAGAGGCATAGTTTGTGTGGGATGACAAACTCCTGAGCAGTACCATGCTGTGTGGAAGCCACAGGCCAAGGGCAGTCCTCTCCCCGCCCCTCTGCAGATGGCGGTCGGTCAGGTGTGGGATCTAGGTGTGGCCAGCCAGGTGTTCTCACAGGGACTTTGTTTACGGAACCAGTGACACAAATCTGAAGACATGGATGGCCTGCCTCATGACCAGGCCATTCCTATTGTGACCCCATGGCTGTGCTGGCTGCTCCCCAGGCTCCCCTACCATATCCCAAGCTGGTGATTCCTTCATGTCCTGACCATAAAATTCCTAATGCTAATTTCTTTCTGTTGCTTACAACCCAAGGACCTAAACCAATCAGTTCTTTAAGGACCCTTTCAGTTCTGAAGTTGTGTGAGGGAATGGCTGTGACAGAGACCGCTCTGGAACACTCAAACCCACCTTCTCCTCTTGCTCCAGCCTGCAGGTTGATTTCCCAGCCTCCCTTGCAGTTAAGCAAGACCACGTGACTAAGTTCTGGCCAATGGGGTGTGAGCATCCTGTGATGTGCGTCACTTCCTGGCCCTGCCCACAGAGCCTCACTGCAATTCTCCACGGCGGGGACTCTGAGATCAGAGGGCCGGGCACTGCCGCAGGATGGAAGGGTCTTCCTCATCGTCACTCCCTGTCACTGTTTTGGCGTCACACAAGTGAGAAATGGAGTGTCACAGTCTCAAACCATAGAGACTTTGAGGTGCTGGTATGGGCCCTATCCATATCTACCGTAATTCTCCTGGTAAGCGGTCCGATGCCTTCAAGTTAGCAATGAAGACACCCATCAAAGCCAAGAAGTGACCACCAGCTGCTGCTTCCCTTGTCAGCCAGAGAGGCAAGCTCCCCTGGACCAGGGCCCAGGCCATGTCTCCTGTAACACAGAAAAGGCTTGATTCGGAAGGAGATGCAGCTTGAGGTGGGTCACGCTGGGGCTGCTCCTTTATTGCTCCTTCAAGTATAACTTCCAATTACATGAAGAGTGAATTTCCGTCAGGGACCCAGGGATTTTGAAGCGACTTTCGGTTGTTCTGGAGCCTTCCCCTCAGAGTTCACTGGGTTGGGCTCCTTTCCCCAGAGCACTCTGGGAGGATCCTTCCCCGAGTAGAGGAGCAGATGTTGATTTGCATATACGCATGTTTCTGGTCTCTGATGAGATTAGGAGGTGCATATTTAATCAAAGCCTCCAGCGAGGCCGGGCCCTGGTAGGCAGACTCAAGGGGGGAAGAGGAAATGTCACAGCAAAGAGGGTGGGGTCCTGGGAGAAAGAGACTCTCAGAGCTGAGCCTTGTTTACAAAATCGGAGAGGGTCTGGCTGGGCTCTGTGGCTGGCAAACAGGGCTGAAGATGGAGGCAGACTTGGAAGTGAGGTCATGTGCCCCAGCCCCTGCAGTAGCTGTCTATAAACCCTTGGACAAGTCCTGGCTTCTCCTTGAGGCTCAGTTGACCCTGTAAAATAGAGGGTTGGGGTGAGGCCATTGGACCCACTAAGGAATGGGCTGCAGAGCCAAGTCCAAGGGGTCAGGGGTTCTGTCTTACAGGGAAGTACCCTTTTCCCACCAAGATGCCCAGCTTAAATAGAGGCCAGTGTGGGGTGGAAACTGCCATTGCCCTTCTGATGAATAGGGATGCCTTGCTTTTTCTGGAGGAGAATGCTTAGAAATGATTCCAGGGTGAAATCTGTGCTCCTTGAGGTGTCTGTTTCCCAAAGCGGAATACCCTGAAGGATGAGTTATGTCTACATGTGTTCCTTGAACACATCAAGTATTTTGCCCCCTCAGAACCTTTGCACTGGCTGTTCCCTCTGCCTGAAATGCTCTTCCCTTGTTGTTTACTCCTCAATTTCATTCATGTCTCTGCCGAAATGTTACCTCTTTGAATGGAAGTAACATCTGAGGCGGCAACCTGATCATCCTGGCTTCCCACACCATCCCGGTTTCAATACCTCTTGTCCGTGACTCTCTCCCCTACCCCATGGTTTCTCAATCTCCAAACTGTTGATATTTTGCACTGGATAATTCTTTGCCGTGGAGGCTCTCCTGTGCATTTTAGAACATTTAGCAGCATTTCTTGGCTCTGCCCGTTAGATGCCAGTAGCATCCACCCTCCAAAGGTTGTGACGATCAAAAATGTCTCCAAACATGTGTCCTGGGGGCAAAGTCTTTCTAGTTGAGAACCCTAGTCCAACCTGTTTTATTTTTCTGTATGGGACTTGGCACTACCTGAAATGTATTTTGCAGGTTTTTCTGATCATTTGTTTATCATCCATTTCCACTGCTGGAATGTGAGGTCTGCTCAGGCAGGGACCCTGTCTTGCCTTGTTCACCAGGGTGGCCCTAGCCTCAGAGTAGCACCTCACATGTCAAGGAGCCCAGTGAATGCTTGTTGAATAAATAAGCAAGTGAGAAAAAAAGTAGCTTCAGCGAGAGTGTGTTTTAAGATCCCTTTAATGTCTGTGTGCACGTGTGTAACAAGATGCAGAGAGCTGTGCTCCTGTGGCAGCTGGTGCAAAAAGCCTTCCAGGGAGAGGCCAGTCTGCACCTGAACGGCACCATTCTTCATAAAGCCACTTTGAGCAGAGCTCCCCGAGGCTTCTCAAGGCCAGCTCCCACCTGGGTGTTCGAAAGGGGGTGAAATTGCTCTGGGTGAGACAGATACAGAACCCTCTGCTGGTTCTGACCACATTCAGAACAAAAACTAATGTGTGTAGAATGAAATGCAGAGATCCTACAGGACCTACATCCCATACTTCTCTGTCTCTCATCCCCTTTATTCTCCCCTTTGTGAACTCTGCCCCTGCCACACTGGCCTCCTTGGTGTTCCTGGAACACTGCAAGCATATGCTGCCTCAGGGCCTTTGCACTTGCTGCTGCCTCTCCGTGGAACACTCTTAAACTTCTTACATGGGTTATTTTCACGGCTTGCCTCCTTCCCAACTCCTTTAAGTGTCTACTCAAAAGTTGCCTTTGCAGGGAGGCCCTTCCTGTCTACCTCATTTATTTAATGCTCGTGTCGTCTGTCTTCCCCAGGAGAGTATCAGCTCCTCCAGACAGGAGCTCTTGATGGTTTCATTCTCTGCTGAATCCCCAGCACCCAGACTATTGCTTGGCATGTTCTTGGTCATGTGTGGGTGTGCATGGGTGTGTGGATGTGCATGGGTGCATGTGTGTGACTTATTTAACACTGTGACACCAGGGCGGAAAGCAATGGCTGGCACACAGGTGGATGTTAAGGCTGGGTTCCCCAAGGCAGACCCTGAGATGGAGTCAGGTGAAAGTGATGCATTAGGAAGCATTTCTGGGAACAATCCACAGGGAGTGGAGAAGTGGGACAGGGAAGGGAAGGAGGCCAAGAGAGGGTGTGTATCAAGCAAAGTCCTACAGAGGGGGCCTGGGGCTGGAGATAGCATGGGTCATACATTTGAGTTGTCCCTCTCGGGGATAGGTGAGGCAAAACCTTTCAACCCACACCCTTCAAGCTGCTCTAGAAGGATGTACTTTTCCAGGCGCTTCCAGGTCTCTGCATGCAGGCAAAGCGTGTTCCAGCAATTTGAGGGCAGCCCACTGACAAAAAGACTCAGGTGTTGGCTCTTGGGAAAGATAGCACACCCAGAGCTGGCCTCCAGTGTGCAGCAAGGTGGGAGAAGGATCCCAGGGGATTGTGGGTGGAACTCTGACAGCGTCTGCTACAATAGGCCTGCTCCGTATTGTTGAGTAAACGCTCCAGCCTAGCTCAACTGCAACTGGAACATTCCTGTAGCTAAAGAAATGGCATCATTTCATGCTACCACACTTTTATCCCTTGCAACTCACAACTCACACGAAAATGAGGATAGCAGGACCTGCCTGCAGAGTTCGGCCTGGGCTAAATGAGTGGCATGTGCCCTGCACCCACATTCCTGCTCCCTGAGGCTCAGGCAGAGCTGCTCCAGCGCCAGGCTGGTTTGTCTGTTTTGCATCCTGAAGGTGGAGCCCACAGAGACCCTGTCACCGGAACAGACCTCACTTTCACCTGCTTCCTCTGCTTCAACTCCAGTAAATTTCTGATTTGTTCTCTCACCCCTCCCTGCCTTTACAGAGGCCGGGCCCTCTGCCTGGAATGTCCTCCTCGCCATTTTCAACCTTGAAATGCATTTTCCTTCCTTCCCTCCTTCCTTCCTTCCTTCCGCTCAGATATCACTTCTGAAGTGAGTGAACCCACCCTGCCCTCAGCTTCTATCACACAGGGCTGCTTTTGCTGGTCTCCCTGTTTGGGCAGCAGCCATGGCTCTGTCTCTCTGGCCTCTGGTGCTTGCCAGGTGCCTGGCTTCCAGGACATGAGTGGCATATGCTTAATGAGTGAACCCATCGTCCAACCACCAAAAAAAGACAGCCGGAAGGAGAGATGCCACCTAAACCTGAGTCCTTCTCCATGGCACCTTCTCCCACCCCACGTGGACCTGGGATCAAGCATTGGGAGGCTGCTGTGGCCTTTGAGATTGCCACTGGGGACCCTACTTTTCAGGACCCCTCCTCTCCGGCACCTATATTCTGTTCTGTTCCCCCCACTCCAGGTTCCTTCCTTTCAGCTCCCCTGCTTCCCCAGTTCCCCTTCCTCCCAGGGGTCCGCCCTGGTCTCCCTCCCATCCCTAGGGCCTCAGTGACCTCTCTCCACTTGATTTCCTGTGCCAGAAACTTCTGGAACCAGATCAGACTCCAGTGCCCCAAGAGTTAACCACCTCAAACTCAGCTCGCACTGTTCATTGTCAAATGGATTTCTCGGGCCAGCCAGAGTGCCGGGGAGCCCGGGCCGAGCTGGGTCGAGTGGAGGTTTATTTTTCTGCTGACTACCATCTCCCAATCGAGTATCTTTCCCAGGACAAATCTCGGGCCCCGTTTTCCCTGGCTGTCTCTCCCCGTATAAAAACAACTTTATCTCTAAAGAGCAAATAACACCCACCGCTCATAACAGATGCCAAGACCTGTTTCTGTTTTGATTTTTGAAAATAAAAATTCAACTGTGTTCAATAAAATTCAGAAGCCGCTTCCCTCTGTGGAAATTAAAGGAATCCAAGACGCCGGAGAAGCCACCGACCTTCCTAATTAAAGCTGCAGCAACGGCGGGAATCTGCTTCCTGCAACCAGCCCGCTCTTGCTGAGCAGAGAACAAAGCCGACCCCCATCAATATTTCATTCTCTCTTTTCTTCCATGATAACAATGCTGTGTGTTCTGAGTGCGCCCCCCAAAAAAGACATGCAGAGCTATGTTAATTAGGGTTTAAATAATTGACGCCCTAGATCTCACTCTGTTTCCGGAAGTGTGCAAGATGGGTTGTTGGCTCAGCTCATAATTGCATCTGTTCGAAGTCACAGCCTCTGTCTGTCTGTCCAATTTGACAGGTACAGACTTAGGGAAAGACTACTCCCAGTTCCCAGAAATTGCTTCCATGCTGAGGTTTTGGCTGGTTTTTTGCTTTGAGTTGTAGACTGGAGTCTGATAAGATGTGTTAACTTGGGGCCTACTCAGAGGAGGGGAACTCTGCACCTTTTCCCGTCCGGGCCACCCCCAGGCCTCTGACCCCATTCTGGGCACCCACTCTGGATGGCTGACATGCAGGAAAGTCATAGCAAACAGTCTCTCAGTGGAAGAAAGGAGAGAAGAGAGGGAGGGAGAATGAAAGGGGAGGATAGAGAGAAGGAAGGAGAAAGGATAAATGGATGGATGGATTCATGGATAGCTAGATGGATGCATGGATGCATGGATGCATGGGTGGATGGGTGGGTGGATGGATGGATGGATGGATGAGTCTTTCCCATGGGCCCACTGTGATTTATCTCCTCCTAGATGGGAAATTTAAAACATGGTAGCTAGTCTATCCATAGGTCCTTATGTGCAGGTAGTACCTTAGTACCTTGTTCTATAAACACTGATGAGAGGAGCTATGGTGTCGTGGTTAAGAGCATGAACTCTGGGCCAGACTATCAGGGTTGGAATCCCAGCTCTGCCACTTACTAGCTGTATACCTTGGACAAGGTTCTTGGCCTCTCTGCGCCTCAGTTTCCTCATGTGTAAAATGAGGATAATAATAGTACCTACCTCATAGGGTTAGATGTGTTTACATCAAGTATAAACCACTATCGCTATTCCAGTTGTTCAGTACGAAGGATTGAATTTCAGGCAGCAAAGCAAAGAGGGTAGGGGAGAGACCTCTGGGGGGACTTCCAGGGACTGCAATACATAAAGGCATAAAGACAGCCAAGGCACAGAGTTTCGGTAGGTAGAGAGGGGACTAAGGCTGCGAATCACTGTGCTAAAGACATATCAAGCAAGGCTCTTTTGGCTGCTGGAGGACTAGCGACGGCCCACCGTGTGGATGGCCATTCTTTGTGGGGGTCTGCATCTGTTCCCTCTTCTCTGGGTAACTCTGTTCTTTTTGAAGAAGTACCCGACCCTACCCATCTCCATGTGGTCCTTGTTGGATTAACACGTCTCAAGCCAGGTCCCATGACCCCAGATGAGAACTAAAGGAGAAAATGCTCTCTGTGTGCACTGAGGTTCGGAAACCCTCGTGGCTGTCACCTTGTTACCCATGGGGAGAGCCTGCCAGTGGGTGAGGCCAGCACAGAGTAGAGCAGGGCTGAGAGACAGAATGAGAGTCACTGTTCTTAAATGTGTTCCACTGTCCCCAAGCTCAGACTTCTCTCCCTATAATTGAAGAGCCCTGAAGGATGTGCCCACCTTCCTTCCTTCCACCTGCCCAGCCCTGGCCCTGGCCGAACCTCCCTGGGTCCACCCCACACATCTGCTGGTACCAGTGTGACTAACCTCCAGGAACCTGGCCTTTCTTGAGCCTTTGCAATGTCCATTAAACATTCATCTTTGGGCCCAGAACAGCAGATAGAGGATAAACATGGTGACTGGGTCTAAGATGCACACTAGCCTAGCCCAGGAGATTGACACACTCAAGGTCCTACCCCAGGGCCTTTGCCCATGCTGAGCCTCAGGCAGGAATCTCATCTCCCATGTGCCTAATGAAATCTTCCCTATTGCTTCAGGTCCAGCTGAGATGCCACTTCCTCCAGCAGCCCTACTGTGATGCCCCTATGTGGAGTTCCCCCTCCTCTGGTCTGTCCTTTCCTGAGACACTTAGCTGGTCGTCTTGGTGCTGTCTATGTCTGTCTGTCTGTTTCCTCTGCCAACACTCCCAGCTGCTCCCCAGGGGTTGCCACTCTATAAGACACAGTTATCACCCACTCTGTGAGACACCTATCCCCAGTTTGAGGTCCCTGCATCTTCCTTGTCTCGGTTGCGTTGTCCGGCCGCTGGGGACACATCAGGTGGGGCTATTCTCCCATTTCTGTACATTGTTCCAGGACTTCTGATCAGACCTGTCTTTGACACCATCATGAGGCTGGGAGAGCTGCCACAGGTCATGGAGTCCATCCCCCAAGCCCATTCTATAGATGAGGAAACTGAGACCCAGAGAGGGGCAGTGACTTATACAAAGACACTCAGCAAGTCAGGGATGCAGCTGGGCCCTGAACCCAGGGCTCCTGATGTTCAGGGCCAGGCTTTCATTCTCCACGTGACAGCTGCAGGTGTCACAGCCTCTGGCTTCTCCTGTCATGGCCACTGCTCTCTCCAAGGTCACCTGGAAGTGGCCTTTTTGTTCCTAAATCTTATAAGTACATCAGTCCTTAGTTGGTTTGGAGCCTTGATGGCATGTGACAGTGTTAATCCCTAGGTCCTCCCTCAAGCACGCCCTTCCCTGACACCTTGCTTTGTGGTGTCCCCACTTCTCTGGCTGATCCTTCTCAGTATCCTTCAAGGTACCTCTTTCTCAGCCCAGGCCCCAGTCATCAAAGTTCGTCAGGGCTTTCTTTTGCTCTGTTCTCCCCTGCCCTCCCCTCTCTTCCTTCCACTGAACCCTCTCCTTCTGGACACCAGCATGGACTCCCATGGACCCACTAACCATTTCTAGACCTTCAGTATAGGCTAAGACCCCTCATCTAAGCCTCACACGTGTCTGTCCCACTGCCCACCTGGCAGCACCAAGCAGGCTTCTGTCCTACAACCACTTCAACTCAGCACATCTCCAACTCAGCACATCACAAGCGGAACCATGCGAAGTGCTCCAGACCACAAACTCTAGAGCCAGACTGGCTGTATTCAGATCCCGGCCCTGACACTTGCCGGCTGTGCAGCCTTGGGCCAGGTGCTTAACCACTCCGTGCCTCACTTTCTCCATCTGTAAAGTGGGAATAATGACAGTACCTGGCTCATTAAGTTGTAGGGAGGATTAATGACTTCATGTAGGTAAAGCACCTTAGAACAGCCCTGGATCAGAGTGAATGTTACATGGATTTTTCTATTGTTCCTAATATTGCCTCCTCTTCCCTGCAACTTGTCCCTTCCTCAACTTTCCCATCTCAGCAAATGGCACCACCGTCCACCCTGGAAACGGGCTGTCTTCCTGGTATCTTGTCCCTTCCTTACGGCCGCGTATGTCATCATCCGATGCAATGCATTCCCCCTGCTGAATACTTTTCAATAACGTCCACTTCTCACCTTCCCACTGCCACCTTCCTGGCCCTCACCCCCTCCTCTCTCTCCTGGGCTGGCAGCGGCCTCCTAACTGGTCTCTCGGTCTCTACCACTGGCCTCCTTCAGTCTGCCCTCCACCCAGAGGCAGATTTATGCCCTCCAGGATAAAGTCCCAGTGTCTGAGCATGGCCTCCGAAGCCCCTCGCCATCAGGCTTTGCTGATGCCCCCTCCTCACCTCCTCCTATTCTATCAGCCACCAGCCGGACTGCTTAACGCAGGCCTTTGGACCTGCGGCTCCATCCACCTGAAATCCACTTTCTCCTCCCATTCCCTGCCCCCCCCTTCTTCCTTCCCGTCTCCTCCTCCCCCTCGTCCCCTCCAGAGCCTCCCTGCCTCCCCACGACTCCTCTGCCAGGACTCCACTGGAACACCCGCGGCCTCCTGGCTCACCCCTGTGCCGGTCCCAGCCCTACTAGGCTGGAGTCGTCTGTCAGCCCCACCAGACTCCGAGAACCACAAGAGCCATGGATTAATTTTCTATCACCGCTTTAAAAGTTACCACAAACTCAGCAGCTTAAAACAACACACACTTGTTACCTCATAGTTTCCCTGGGTCGGGAGACCGGGCACAGCCTAGCTGGTCCTCCGCCCAGGGTCTCACAAGTCTGCATTTAAGACGGTGAGCAGGCTCCACGGTGCCGTTGGTTGTTGGCCGGACTCAGATGCTTGAAGTTGTGGGCCTGAGGTCCTTGCTTTTTCACTGGCTGTCAGCTAGGGGTTGGGGAGGGGGTAATCGGGATGCTCTCAGCTTCAAGATGTCGCCCACAGTTCCCTGTCACATGGCCTTTTTGTAGCCCCTCCCACACACGGCAGCTTACTTCTTCAAAGCAGAGGAGAAATTCTTTCTCTTCAAGAGGGGCCCAGTCACTCTTTTAAAGACTTCACCTGATTCAGTCAGGCCCACCAGGATAATCTCCCTTTTGATTAACTCAAAATTAACTAAAAATCCACTGATTTGAGACTTTAATTACATCTGAAAAAAATCCCTTCACCTTTGCCATATAATAAAACCTGATCACAGAGTGAAATCCCATCCTATTCTCAAGGTCTGCCCATACTCAAGGGGAGGGCATTATACAGACCATGTGTGCAGGGGGCAGGAATCCTGGCCGCCAGCTTAGAATTCTGTCTCCCACAAGGGGGAACTTGGCTACCTTTTCAACACCATGTTTCTAGGCCCTGGCACATGGCAGGTGCTCATAACCTTCTTTGAACATGTGAATGAATGAATGAATGAGTCAAATGGCTGTGAGGCTCAGACCTTCTTCTTTGGGAAGGAAAGGTAGGATAGAATTACAGATTAGCCTGGAAGGTGACCCCTGATTCACCACCTAATCAACTCCTTTGAAGAGACCTTCAGTTGCCATTTGTCCTGGCACAGACCAGGCTGGACACAGGGAGACACAATCCCTTTCACTCCTCAGAGGTGAGCTGATGGAGGTCACTTGAGTGTAGCCAAGCTACAGAAGCTTGGCTTCCCCAGTGTCCCCCAGGCCACCCCAAAGTGAGAAGATACCTCCCCTTTGCCAGGAGCCAGCTTACTTGTTTCTTTGTGCCCCCATGTTGGCACACATTGTGTCCGGCTAGAGCCAGTGAAGGATCCCAGGGGACACCCTGACTTTGGGCAGGAATCAGGCATTGTGTGCAGTGAGCTGTGAGGAGTCGCTCGCTGAGAGGCCCGTGGTATCCTTTATTTATTTGCATTGAAATATTTATTGAGATGTGAGGCATCTATAATAGATTTGTCAGCCACTCGGGCGGGCCTGCTGGGGGACAGATCTGGGTGGCCTCTCTCCTAGGCATCACTATTCATTCAGTGAATAACTCACCTGGAAAACATTTCCTGGGGATCCACTGCAGACCAGGCACTGTGCTATGGAATCAGATTGGGTCACTGCCTTTGCGGAGGAGAGGGAGACGAAGAGGGGGCAGGGGAGAAACTCGTGTCCATTGAATGCCTACTGTGTGCTAGGCATTTTATACATATCATCTCACTTGATTGTCACAGCAGCCCCATGATGTAGGTGGCATAATTATGTCTCCTGTAGAGATGAAGAAGGTGAGGTTCAGAGAGGTTAAGTAACTTGCCAAAGGTCACACAGTCTCACTTAAAAGTTCAAGGTCTTTCCATCAAGCCATGCTTCCTGAGACCTGAGCTGAGAGCTCTTTATAAATTTCAACGACTAAAATAAGTTTGGGGGTGGGGTGTAAGGATAGGCAGAGGACTTGGGGTGGAGCACAGGGAGGAGATGAGGGGACCAAACCCCAGAGGAGAAGCTAGTGATGGGAAAATCACTGTGGTCCTCATTGGCTGAGCCCTCACTCTGTGCCAGCTCCTGTTCAAAGCAGTTTAGTTCATTCCACCCTCCCAACAACCCTCTAGGGTGGCTATTATAACCTTCATTTTATGGGTGAGAAAATGGAGCTCAAGTTGGCAAAGCAACTTGCCCCAGCTCACCAGGTACAAAGTGGCTGAGCTGGGATTCGAAGCCAGGGTTCTGTTTCTGGGTGCATCTGGGAAATGGTTCACAGAAAAAACAAGGCTTCCTGGGTCCTGACTCTGACCAGGCAGCTGCTCAGAGACCTTTATACGCATTGGCTCATCCTGTCCTTACAAGCACCCGTGTGAGTCGTGCATTGTCAGTAGCCCCTTTTTATGGAGGGGGAAATTAAACCACGGAGCGGTTAAGTCCATCACACGGCCAGGGAGGGACAGAGATGGGATTTGAATCCAGGCAGTCTGGAGCCCAGAGCCAATCCTTGTGCTACCCTACTAAGTGTCGGGGCTTGGCAGTGGCCTGCAGAGCAGGGCAAGCACCCCCAGGGAGGGGACAGGGCTTTCCCATAAGCTGGGGCCAGGGTGCACAGGCCCAGCCCCTTGTGCCTCCTGGGATCCCTGCACCTCCGATCCCCTGGCTTCCTGGGATCCTGCCTTTTTCGCTATGCCCACTCTCTGGGATCCCATCATTTCTGCCTTGCCCTTGACTTTCTTTGGTAAGCCTCTAATGTGGGACTCTGCAGAGCCCCAGAAAGATCTTTCCAGGTCCTTCCAGGCTCCTGCTCCCCACACAACACCAAATCTCTGTCCTTTAGGGCTGCTTCCCTGTCCAGAGTCTGGTGGGCCGTGATCTGGATGAATATGTCACTCAGGGGCAAACAAACACGGGCACCGCTGCGGACGGCCCAGAGGAGGAATAACACAGGCTTAACCTCTTCGGGGGGCCGGCCTGCTTCAGAAAGGAGGGGTATGTGTGTGTGTGTGTGTGTGACTTTATTTTTTTTTTAAATTAAGAAAAAGTATCAATGTAATAAATATATGTGGCTTTTAAAGACAGATGATTTTATGAGGTTTAGTGAAAACAGAAGTCTTCTGCTTCTCCCTCCCCTTTCCTCACCTGCAATTCCCACTCCCCCAAAGCATCCTCTTTCAGCTCTTAAAATTCTTTCTTCTACTATTTACCATACTTCTATATAATATTCAGCTATTTTTCAATTTAACAGCTTTCTTGGGATATAATTGACATACCATAAACTGTACATATTTACAGTACATAATTTGATAAACTTTGACATGTGCTTATACCCATGAAACCATCACTAGTCAAGATAATGAGCCTCTCCATCATCTCCCCAGATTTCCTCTTGCTCCTTGGCCATCCCTCTCTTGTCTCCCTAACTCCCCTTTCCCGCTCATCCCCAAGTCACCCATGATCTTTCTGTGACTGCCAATTGTTTGCATTTTCTGAAATTGTATACAAATAGAATCACACCATATGTACTCTTTTTTGTTTGGCTTCTTTCATTTAGCATAATTATTTTGAGATTTGTCCAGGTTGTTGCAGTAACAAGCAATTAACAAGTTTTACTGCTGAGTCGTGTACCATCTTATGGATATATGACTGTTTATCCATTAACTTGATGGACATTGAGACTGTTTCCAGTTTTCAGTAATTATAAATAAAGCTGCTGTGGGCACCTATGTACAAATGCCTTTATTTCTCTTGGACGAATACCTAGGAGTGGAATAATTCCATGACATGATATGCCTAGGTATAACTTCTTAAAGAAACTATCAAACTCTTTTCCAAATGGTCATGCCATTTTACTTTCCCATCAGCAGTGTATGAGAGTCCTAGTTGTTTTCTACTCTCGCCAGCACTGGCATGCTCAGTCTTTTTAAGCCATTGTAACGGCTGTGTATCTAATAGGTGTTAGTGGTATCTCATTGTGGTGTTAATTTGCATTTACCTAATGACTAATGATGTTTCATGTGCTTATTTGCTATCTATAAATTTTCTTTAGTAAAGTATTTGTTCAAATCATTGGCTCTTTTTTAAATTGGGTTTTCCATGTTATTATTATTGAGTTTTGAGAGTTCTTTACATATTCTGGATACAAGTCCTTTGTCAGAGGATTTGCAAATATTTTCTCACAGTCTGTGGCTTGCCTTTTCATTCTCTAAACAGTACCTTTCAAAGAGTGGAAGTCCTTAATTTTGATGATGCTCAATTGATCAATTTTGATCTTTTATGGAGCATGTTTTTGATGCCTTTTCTAAGAAATCTATGCCTTAAGCCAAGGTCACAAAGCTTTTTTCTCCCTTTTTTTCCCCCTATAATTCTATAGTTTTAAGTTTTACATTTTAGGTTTATGATCCATTTTGAGGTCTGTGATTACTTTTTATACTTAGGGAGAAGTATGGATCGAGACTCAATTGTTTGCGTATGGATATCCAATTATTCTCCATCATTTGTTAAAAAGACTGTCCTTTCCTCATTGATTTCTCTTTGTACCTTTGTTGAAAATTGTTTGTCTATATATGTGTGGGTCTATTTGTACACTCTCTGTTCTGTTTCATTGATCTTTTTGTCTGTCTTAACACCAATACCACACTGTATTGATTACCATATTGATTACTTGATGTCAGATAGCATTAGTCCTCCCACTTTGATCTTCATTTTCAAAAGTGTTTTGGCTATTCCAGGTCCTTTGCGTTTCTATATGAATTTCAGAATCAGCTTGTCAATTTCCACAAAGAAACTTTCCTTCTGATTGAGACTGCATCAAATTGGTAGATCAATTTGGGAAGAATTGTTATCGTAACAATGCTGAACTTTCCAATGCGCGAATATGATATATCTTTCCATTTATTTAGGTCTTTTAACACCTTTCATCAGTGTTTTGTAGTTTTTGGGGCACAGATCTTGCACATCTTTTGTCAGATTTATTCTTAAGTATTTCATATTTTCTAGTACATGGTATATTTTGTTCCAATTTTCAATTATTCAGTGATAGCCTATAGAAATATAATTGATTTTGGTATAGTGATCTTGAATATTGCAAGCTTATTACATTTGCTTATTAAATCTGGTAGTGTTTTTGTAGATGCCATTGGATTTTCTACATTAGACAATCATGTCATCCACGAACAAAGACAGTTTTATTTTTTCTTTCCCGATATGGGTGTTTTTAAGTTGTTTTTCTTGCCTCATCACACTGGCTAGACCTTCTAGAACAATATTAAATAGAAATGGGGAGAGTGGACATGCTGTTCTTGTTCTTGATCTTAGAGGGAAAGCAATCAGTGTTTCACCATTAAGTGTGATGTTAGCTGTGGGTTGTCATATAAGCCTTTATCAAGTAAAGGTAGTTTCCTTCTATTCATAGTTTGCTGCAATTTTTAAAAAAATCAAGACTCAGTATTGGATTTTGTTGAATGCCTTGCATGTATCTATTGAAATATCCATACATGTTTTTTGTTTTCAGTTTGTTAATATAGTGAATTGCATGGAATGATTCTCAAATGTTAAACCAACCTTGCATTCCTGGGATAAGCCCTACTTGGTCATGATGTAGTATCTTTTTATAAATTGTTGGATGCAAATTGCTAAAATGTTGTTAAGAAGTTTTGCCTCTATATTCAAGATGGATATTGGTTTGTAGTTTTCAAGTAATGTCTCTGTCTGGTTTTGGTATCAGGGTAATGCTGGTCTATGAAAGTTGGGAAATATTTCATCCTCTTCAATTTTCTGGAACAGTTTTTATAGAATTGGTATTATTTCTTTATTAAATACTTAGTGGAATTCATCAGTGAAGACTTCTTGGCTTAGAGTTTTCTTTATGAGGAGATTTTATTTTTACTAAAATTTAATTTCTTTAATAAATTTGGCTATTCAGAATATCCATTTGTTTTTGAATGAGCTTCGTAGGTTTTCTTCCAAGAATTTGTTTATTTCATGAAAGCTACTGAATTTATTGGCATAAACTTGTCATAATAGTCCCTTATTATCTTTTAAATATCTTTAGAACCTATAGTGATTTCACCTCTCTTAATGCTAGTACTGATAATGTGTGTCTTCTCTTTATCTAGGTCAACCTGGATAATGATTTATTAATTTTATTGATCTCAAAATACCATCTTTTAGTGTCAGTAATTTACTCCATTGTTTTTCAGTTTTCTGTTTCCTTGATTTTCACTTTGATCTTTATTGTTCTTTTTTTCCCCTGCTTACTTTGGTTTCAATTTGTTCCTTTTATTTAGTTTTTCCTAGTTTCTTAAGATGGAAGTGGACGTCATTGGTATAGACTCTTATTCTTTTGTAATATGCATGTTTAGTGCTATAAATTTCCCTTTATACTTTTTAGATGTATCTCATGCACTTTTATATTTTGTTTTTTTATTTATATTCATTTCAAAAAAATCTAATTTTCCTTTGATTTCTTCTTGACTCATGGTTTATTTAGAAGTGTGTCATTTAGCTTCCAAATATTTGGAGGTTTTCCAGATATTTTTCTGTAATTGAGTTCAAACGTAATTCCATATGGTCAGAGAACATACTTTGAATCTTTTTAAATTTATTGAGACTTGTTTTATGGCCCAGAATATGGTCTATCTTGGTAAATGTTCTGTGTGCACTTGTGAAGAATGTGTGTCCCGCTATTGTTGGGTGGAGTGTTCTGTAAATGCCAGTCAGGTCAAGTTGATTGATACTCCTGTAACAAATCTTGTATAGCCTTACTGATTTTCTGTCTACTTCTTCTATTAATTATTGAAAAAAGGACACTGAAATTTCCAACTGTAATTGTGGATTTATCTGTTTTTCCTTGCAATTCCATCAGGTTCTGCTTCATGTATTTGGAAGCTCTGTTATTAAGTGTATAAATGTTTAGGATTACTATATCCTCTTGATGAATAGACCCCGTTATCTTTATGAAATGAACTTCTTTGTCTCTGGCAGGATCAGAGGAGTGTTTAGTCTAGGGCTAATTATTCCCTGCTATTGAGGCAAGACCCTTCTGAGTACTCTACTCCATCCTCTGAGTTATGAGGGGTTTCCACTCTGGCTGGTGGGAATAGGTATCACTGCAGGCCCTGTGTGAATGCCAAACACTATTCTCTTTAATCCTTCTAGGTGGTTCTTTCCCCACCTCAGGAAGCTTCCTCGCATGCATGTGTTGATCAGCACCCTGTGAATCCTCCAGGGGACTGTCTGCAGGTCTCTGTGCAGCTCCCTCCTTTCCTGTACTCTTCCCTATACATTTCAGCTGCCTGGTCTCCCTATATTCTTCACTCCATCTCCTCACCCAGGGAATCCACCCTGTCTCACCTGGGTTTCCTCTCCCTACGCCATGGCCTAGAAACTCTCTCCAGGCAGTAAGCTGGGCTGTAGGCTTACCTCATTTGCTGTCCATCTCTCAGGGATCTGTGTCCTTCATTAAGTCATGTGCAATGTCTTAAAAACCATTGCTTCATATATTTTGTCCAGTTTTATCAGTGTTTGAGGTGGATTTTTATCATTGTTAAATCTAGTTCTTGCGATTCCATTTTGGCTGGAAGTGGAAGTCTTTAGCTATTTTTTAATCTGTTCATTTTTAGGTATCTGTTTTGACCCGTGGCTGTGAAATCTGAGAGCTTAGATTTCTTACAAAAGATTCTCCATCTTCACCTGCACACCCTTTCCCTTCCCCCAGCCTCCCAATATAGATTTGGTTAAAATAGCATTAAATATTCACATTATGATGACTTTGAAAATATTACTCACATCTGACTCATCTGGTATGCTGGGGCTAAGGTCCTTTCTTTTATTTTAGTTGTCGATAGAGTTAATATTTATCTTTTAAAAAGGCTTGCTTCCTTATCTAATGGTTTATTCTTTTAGTTTAAGAGTTTCATACTCAAATAACAGGAAAGCCAGCTGAGTCTGGAGGAGGGAGGTTACTGAAGGATCTGGGCTACATGGGCTGAGGCCATTTTTGTGTCTCTGGCATGGCAGAGGGGTAGGGCAGGGACTCAGGCTTTGACACACAGTCCTGGCCCTCTGCACCTACCCTACATGTCCCTGGCATATTCTGGGAAGGAAGGAAAACATGGGAATTGGGGTCAATAGAGAAGGTAAGAAGCATGGACACAGAACCGATCATGGGATTCCAGTCTTACCTGTGTTGCTAGTGTTCTGTGTGACCTCAAGCGAACCTCTTCTCTGTTGAGACCCCAGCGACATATCTGTGATATGGGCATGAGGTTGAATGATTGCAAAAGTCTCTTCTAGATCTCCAAGGTCATGAAGGGATGGGGGTGTCCATGGAGATATTGGGAGCCTGAGAAGTTCCCCAGGGACCTGCGTCAATTCAACCAACACTCAGGCAATTCTTTGCCTATAAAACAGAGCAGACATGGTTGTTTGGAGTCACCAACAGATCTAATGATGGGAGCCACAGGGAGTGGGTTTCAGACCAAGATGGTGATGGATTGAGGAAAGATAAGGCCTCTGTAGGTAATGAGCTCCCCATCACTGGAGTGTGTGAGCAGAGCTTGGGCAAGCCTTAGGCAAAGTCCTGCATTCCTCCATTACAATCATCATACTGTATTGTCATTGGCTATTTCCTTCACTGGCTCCCTGACTGGACCGCAAGATGCCTGAGTGTCTAGCCCAGTGGTTCTCAACCAGGGCATTTTTCCCCCAGGTGACACTTGGCAATGACTGGAGAGATTTTTGGTTGTCCCAACTTAGGGTGGGGGTGGGGAAGGTACTACTGGCATCTAGTGGATAGAGGTCAGAGATGCTGCTAAACATGCTACAAAGGACAAGGCAACACACAGCAAAGAATTATCTAGTAGGAAATGTTAGTGGTGCCGAGGTTGAGGAGCCCTGGACTGGTCTACCACCTCAGCCCACACGCAGCTTGGGATCTGGCACATGGGAGGCGATCAGCACGTGTAGGAGGAATGAACAGCAATGCTGGGCAGGGGCTCTGCTTGCCCGATGTCCCCCGTTCCTACCCAGGGTCCTGAGGGGAGTATTGCCCAGTGTGGCTTAGGGGAAGGTCCCCACCCCAAAGCACAGCGGGTGGACTTCTGGTCTGATCAGGCCTTCCCTTCCTCGGGTTTGTGAGCTATCCTGGCCACACAGGAACTGGGCTGCAACCCCAGCCCGTCCTTGATCCTTGGCATTAACTCTTCCACTGTCAGCTGAATGAGCCAAGACTCGGGTTTTCTCTCTAGGTCGCGGGGAATTGCTGGAGCCCATCAGGAGCTGAAGGGCAGAGAGTAGTGGTAGTTCGTGGCGGAGTGTCGGAGCTTTGCCTTCCTAGACTCTTCAGAGTGCAACCAGTGGGGTGACAGTGCCAGAGGGAGAAATTCCCTCATTCATCTATGCAACAAATATTTATTGAATATCTACTATGTGCGAGGCCTAGGTGTTGGGAATACAGCACTGAATCAGACAGAAATTCCTGCTCTCGTGGAACTTACGTTCTAGTGGAAGAGATAGACAATTCAAAAAATTATGATAGAGAGACAGAGAGAAAAAGAGAAAGGAAGGAAGGAAGAAAGGAGGAAAGAAAGAAAGGAAACAATAGGGCATACACATCCAAATTTTCCAAGTTTGTTAAATGGAATAAAATTTACTGTTATACCTTATACTATAGGCAATTTTAATATGTTGAAGAAATTCTCCAATTCATCACTTTCCAAAGATCCATTTTACTTCCCTATTCCTCTCATGTCCTCATACGTTTCCAGAAATCATTTTGGTATCAACTTCACTCAAATCCCCTCTAATTTTGACCATTTAACAGATTTCATATACTGTGTTAAATGCTGGAGATAATAAAATCGATGACATAGTCTCTGCTGAAAAAAAATATGATAAGTAAATTATAGAAGATGACACATTATGATATAAAAGAAAAAAAATCAAAACAAGGCCCAGGGGATCAGGAGTGAGTGGGGTGAGGAGGGGGATGAGCCCTGTAATTTTAAGTTGGGGTAGACACGGTAGGCCTCGTTGAGAAGGTGACATCTGATCAGAGGCCTGAAGGAGGAGACAGGGGTGGGAAGGTGGGTATGTGGGAAAGAGTGTCCAGGTGGAGGGAACAGCCAGTGCAAAGACCCTGGTGGGAAAAGGTAGCTGGTGTGCTTGAGGAACAGCAGGGAGGCCCGTGTGGCTGGAGCAGAGTGAGTGAGGCTGGCAGCTGGGACTCAAAGGTGAGGCCAGGAGGGAACAGGAACACACAGCACACTGGGCCCTGTGGACGCCCCGGCTTTGGCTCTGCACTGGAGAGCCATGGAAGGGCTTTGAGCAGAGGAGTGGTCTGGTCAGACTTGGAGCTGTATGACTTTCCTATTGCTGTTGTAGCAACTCACCACAAACTTAGTGGCCTACACCCTCGTGAATGTATTCTTTTACGGTTCTGGAGACCACAAGTCCAAAGTCAGTTTCACTGGGCTAAAGTCAAGGTGTCTCCAGGCTGGTTCCTTCTTGACGATCCGGGAGAGAATCATTTCCTTGTCTTTTCTAGCTTCTGGAAGCCACCTGCCCTCCTTGGCCCATGACTCTGGCTCACATCACTGTGCCTTTTCTCCCCTTGCTCTGTGGACACATCACTTTCTTCCTCTTCTGTAGTTGTGTTTCCCTCTGCCTCCGTCTTAGAAGGATGCTTGTGATTACACCAGCCGCACTAGCCTTCTTGATGTTTCTTAAGCACACCAAACATTAGCACCTTTTCCTTGTCATGGTAAAGGGGCCGTGGAGAGCATGAATGGGTGAGGTTGACCTTGAACCCCCAGCGGGTCAAATCTCCAGGATCCCCTGCCAGCTCTGGGTGCTGCCCCCATGGTACATCCCCTGCCACGCTGCAAGATGTGAAATGCTTATTTAAGGAAACTTTAGACCTGCTCTGGTCAGGTACACCCAAGTGGGTCAACCCAGCTTCTCCCCCCTACAGAACCATAAGCATTTTTAGACCCATGGTCCCTTAATTGAGAAGGGTGGCTATCGTGGTGGAATTTCAGGTCTGGTGGCAATCCAAGGGAAGTGAATTATGACTGGGGTGGCTCCGCCACGACAGAGGGGCTTCCCTGGGCCATGGGAATGGATGCTGAGGACCTGGGATGCTGAGGTCCCTCCCAGGCCACACCAGAGTTTGGCCCTGATACGACCTAGCCCTGGAGTAGAGTGGCTTAGGAGAAAGAAGTCTAGCAGGTTGTGGCCTCCGTGGGCCTGGGGTTCAAATCCCAGAGCCTCCTCTTGCTAGCCCTGAGACTTCCTGTGCATAAATTAGGTCTCACAGTTTCTTTGTGCGACTGTTCTGAGGATTAAATAAATCAGAAAGTCCCACCAAGTGCCTGGCACATAGTGGGCACCCCCAAGCCCCTCCCTGTTCTGGCTTTCTCTTCTTACGAGCCGCCCCGAGACCCTGTCTTCACTGTCACAGGGATAGTAGCCAGACCAGCCGGCCCATCCTCTACCCGGATCAGCCTCTCTGCGTTTGAAAACTTTCAAGGCAGGAAAACTTTGTCTCCCAGGCCGGCCCCGTCTCTGCTGCCACCATGAAAGCCCCTCTGCCTTCCCCGCCACGGGCCTGCCGCCGTCGTAAGAAAAACCCTCATCCCCTCTGCCGGGCGCGAAATCGTCGCCAGGAAAGGAGGGAGCCGAGGGGGACGCACTAATGGGGGACGCGTCGGCAGAGGAGAAGACACAATGGATAAAAGAAGAAATCGCATCCAAACACGAGTTCTTGTTCTCGAGAAGAAGGGCCAAGTCTGACTTTATAGTAACAGCTTTGAGAGCAGCGGCTGTGGGATTTCATGGCAGAGGTTCCGCGGGAAGATCAATAAGCGGGGCCGCTGTTTGGAGAGGCAGCAAGAAAGGCCACTAACGAGGCCAGATTGTAACAGTTCTGCGAGCAGCCACAATGCTCACCTTACACGGCGCGGCCGCGCGTTAGTAAATAATAAATCACAGCGGCCGGCGGCCGGCGGCGGCGGCGGCGGCGGCGGCGCCGGACAGAACGCAGCGCGTTTGACTGCAAAGCAGACCCGGGGCCATGAATTATTCACCGCCGCGCGGAGATAAAACACGGCAGCGGGAGGAGGCGCAGCCCTGCAAACAGGTGCCCGGCGCGGAAATCTACGTTTTGATTACGAGCCTGGGCTGGGGCTGGGCCGGCCGGGCCGCATTTCGGGGGCGTCGGCGCTCAGGGCGCGGGAAAAGCTGGGATTAATCAGGGGCGGCAGCCGCCGCCCAGCAAGACCGATTTGCCAGACTCCGGAGCTGGGAGCAATTATAGGCGGGCGCGGCAGGGCTGGCGGGAGGGCCTGCGAGGGCTGGCGTGTGTGTGTGTGTGTGTGTGTGTGTGTGTACGTGCGCGCTTGCCTGCGTGCACGCATGTTCGGGTGGTTAAGCGTGCAGGTACGCTTAAGCGTACGTACACCATGTATTTGGGTGTGCGTGTGCATATGTGCTGTGTGTGTGGTTACGCATGCACGTATGTTCCATTTGTGCACTGTGTGCACAGGTGCCGTGATCCACGTGCATGTGTGCACATATGTGAATTCTGATTATGTGTATCTGCAGTGTATGGGTATGCAGACATGCATGCACACGTGTGCAGACGTGGTGCTTTTGCCTCTGCATACAAGGTGTGTGTGGGTATGTGTGAGGTTACATATTCATGTGGGCATGCATGCGCAGTGCATGTCTGCTTAATGTGCTATATGTGTGTGCGTAAGCAAATCTGCAGGGTTATTTCTGCATATACAGCATATGCAGACATGCGTGTGGGCATATGTAGGGTATGCGTTTGTATCAGCTCATGCCTGCACGTGAGGTGTTCGTGCATGCATACAGGGTGCCTGTGTGTGCCTGTGTAGTATGTGTGGCAGGCATCTGATTGTACAAATGTGGTGCACACGTGCATGTGTGAATGTGTGTGGTTATACACACATGTGGGCCTGCATAGGGCACTGTATGTGTGCATGGTGCATGTGTGTATTCACCCGTGCTTTGTGAAGTTTTAAAGGTTTATGGTGTGCATACATGTACACCATACATGTACGTGTGTGTGCTTGCGGATAATTACGCACACACCCGTAGGTGTGTGGCAGCATGTGTGCAGAGGTGCGCACGTGCACTGTGAGTACTTACACGACGTGGTCTTGCATAGCTGTTTGCTGGCGCCAGTGTACACGCACGTGGCTGTATCTACAGTGTGCAAGTGGGCACATGGACCTCAAGGTGTATGTTTGTGCACACGTACGTCTCATGGAGACTGGGTCAGCTACATGTTTGAGGCAGCCACGTTCTCTCCTCAGCGCTCCCCTACAAGGAAGTCTTAAATGTCATTGCATCCACAAAGCAAAGCCCATCACAGACACATCTGCAAAGCACTGATGAATAATGTGCATTCTACTCTAGGTTGCCTGGGGAGATTGAGAGAAGCTTTATACCTTGCATTGCACTTCAGAAATTCTTTGAAAGCCATCTTAAATGACTCTATCTTTTTCCAAAGTGCACCATGGAGCTGTCTCATCTTTTCCTTCCCTCAACTCCCTTCTCCTGGGAGCCTGGGAAAATAGTGTATGTGAGACCTGTACACCAGCCCCTAGGATACACAGTAGGAAGTAGTTGGTGCCCTAATACAAGGAAAGTGTCAGAAAGCTCACAGCAGGGAGAGATACCTCACCGCTGGAGAACCCAGAGGTCTTCCTGGAGGAAGTGGCACCGAGGCTCGGAAGAGTGGAGAGGATTTAGCTCTACCAAGACAGAGACATGGGTGGGGGTTGAGATTGAGCTCCTGGTGGAGAAGAAGGGAAAATAAAGGCCTCAGGGATATGTCTCAGTCAGGATCCAGTTAGGAAACAGAAACCACTCCAGATATTTGAACAGAAAGAATTTAATATAAAGAATTATTAACCAGGTATTAGAGAACTGAAAACGTAAAAGGAAGACTAAGTTTGCATGGAGTTTGCAACTGCGGGAAATGACTGCCAGCCCTAGAGCCAGGGAAACAAAGGGAGGAGATTGGAATTATTAACATTTAGAAGCTTAGAAGGGGAGCCCTTTGCACCTAGGATCTAGATCTCTGAGGAGGGGACACCAGTTGGCTGGAGTTAGTGTCTCTGGGGGAGGGCCTCCAGATGTCAAGGACCCAGCCTGCTGGAAAGGGGGCACTGTCACCTGGTGCTGGTATCTCCGAGGGGCTGGGTCTACAAGAATTGGAAAAATTGTAAACTGGGCTCAGCCATTGCCTGGGAAGGGAACTGCTGCGGCCGGGGTGAAGAAGCATCCCTGGATGATGTTCGCATGGACCACAGCAGACAGGAAGTAATCTGGAAGGAGCCAATCCCTTCGTCCTCTTCCAGCCTTGCAGTCTCCCTCTAGCAACCCTATTGGCAGAGCTAACATGGAGCCAGAAGTGTGGCTTGCAGAGCCCCAGCTCCTGCGTCACAAAGCTGAGGATGGAAGGGCCTCTTGGAGCTGAGAGGCAGTAATCTAATTAACCGACACACCCTGCCCCTGTGGTTACCTGGCAGGGGTAGGCACCCTTTATACCAATTTGAAATTCCACACAATAACAAAACAACTTTGTGTTTCTGCCTAACTCGGGTTTTATTTGTGTAAATATAAACCTGTTCAGCTTCTCCCCGAAATAAGGAGGCGCATCCTCAACTGACATTGTATCCATCTCTGCAAGATAGTGAGAGGGTGGGAAAAGAGGGGTCATCGTGGGAACAATGAGAAATCCAGACTGACCTTCCTGACTTGAGTCCCACATAGAGGCCTTGGGGAGGGGTCAGCAGATGGCTCAGAGAGGGGTCTGTCCCCCCAGTGGGACAGAAAGCTAAAGCCAGCTCCGTGGACCCTAGAGTCTGTAAGTGTTCTGGGTCCTACAAGTTTCGTCAAGCCATTTCCCCACTTTGACCCTCAGCTTTGTCTTCTGTTGCAGGGACTGTCTGCCTGCAGTGAGAGCCGGAGAAGGGTGTCAGCCGTAAGAGCAACCTGTGGGTAGTGGGATGGTGGGTTCCAAGGCCAGACTTGCTGTCCACTCCTCTACCGTTGATGACTTGTGTTCTGACCCCAATGGCTCCAATTTAAAGTGGGCTTAGTAAGGGTGTCCATGGGTCCCACCATGGGGAGTAGACCAGGTCTGATGAGTCTGGGACCCTGAGACAGAAGGCGGATACCACCCTAGCCAGCCCAGACACACCCACGCCTTGCAGGAGGGAAGCAGAGATACACTCTGATCTCCTCTCTACTGGGTTGAAGAGGGTCTCCTGCGTGTGTCCTCAGAGCCGGGGCACAGAAGCAGAACAGGGCCATGGAGAGCAGAAGTGGTCTCCCCTTGCCACCTCCTCCCTTATCCTCTGCCCGTGCCCAGCTTCATTCTAATGATGCCCCTATGAAGCATGGTCAGATCTGTTGTGCCTTCCCCACCCCGAGGATGACTGCCTTCTTATAGCTACTCCAGAGCCTGCTATGCTTATTATCCCAAGGAACAGGGGGCTGAGGGTAGAATGTCAGGCGTCTGCAGGGCTGCCATGTGCAGTTGTGCAGGCTGTGCACTGCCAAAAGGCTCCTGGCAAAGGAGGCAAGTGGGGGCTGAAATCCATTCTGAAATCCTTTCTGAAGGTAGGGGAGCCGTTATCTAATTGGTACAAAAGCACTTTCCGGACTAGTACTGGAGGTGGGTATTGAGGTACCCGGGACAAAGGAAATCATCAGAGTTATCCTGCACGTGACTAGGCTCCCAGGCACTGAGCAGTCCTCACCCACTAGCAGATCTCTGAACAGGAACGATTCACAGCTGTTATCACAGCCAACATCCTGTCCATCTGCCTGCGCATAGCAGCACTGAGGCCTCAGAGGCTCAGAAAGAAAGAGTGAATCTCAGGCCTAGGTCCCTAAAGGCAGAGCTGAGACCAGACCCCAGTGGGAAGCTCTGCCCACTCCCTCAGCTCCCAGGCGACTTTGAGCTCACAAGGAAGAAAGACTTTCTTATCTTCACAGGATACGGGCAGTCCTGGCAGTCAAGCCCAGCCACCTCTGTGCAACTTTGGGCAAATGGCCTAACTTCTCAGTGCCGCAGTTTCCACCTCTGTAAAATGGGGATTATCATAGCTCCTCCCAGAACCACTGGGAGGATTAAATAAAGTGATAACAAAAAGAGTTCTATGTGAACTCTTCCAAGTTTGGGAACTCTCCGTAACCCCATTTTAGAGATGAGAAAGCTTGGAGAGGTTAGGTAACTTACTCAAGGTCACAGCTACTCCGGGGCTGGGATCTGCACCCAGGCAGGCCCTAACTGTGGCGTAAGATCATATGAGGAAACCTCCCAGCCCAGTCCCTGGCACACATGAGTGCTCAATAACTGTAGCTATTATTATATTTCTTGAATTGCAAGAGGTCCTGCCTGACGTGGGTTATCTCTGGAAGCCACCGTGTCAGCTGTTGCTACGAGTCCACAGGCAGGGCCCAGCCTCCCATCCTTCCCAGTGCCAACACCTGCGTCTGCAGGAACTCCAGGCCCTGGTGTCCCCAACGCTCAGACCCTCAAGCCTGGCTCTGGCCCTCCCTCCTCGGAGGCAGCTGTAGGTCTGCAGTTGACACACTTAATTAGTTCCATCACTTGCTGAGCCCTGGCAAGGGCATTATCAGTCTCTCTCTGTCTCAGGCACTGATGGGCTCCCCATAAGCAGCTTTGGAGGGAGATGGTGGAGAGATCTGAGGTACAGAAATGCATTTTCCCCTTCCTGCTTGCAGATAAAGTGGCAAGTAACCAAGCAGGCTTCTTTCTGGAGGAAGGCCTCCAGGCTGCGCAGTGGTGCACAGAAATGATTTATTTCCAGCCAGGCACTTGGGGCTTGTCAGGGAAAGTTCCCTGATTCCCAGACCTGTGGTCTCCAAGTGCCACCCTGGATGCAATGAGCTTTGGCTAGGTGGAAGGGCCTGGGAGGGGAGTGATGCACATGGCCCTGGCTGAATGCTCCTGATCCTCTGAGCTGGTCCTATCTCAATCAGGGGGGGCAGGTGTGTTCCCTAATCCAGGCCTTCCCAGGCTGCATTCTGCTTTAGGCAAGCATGTTGTCTCCTAATTCAGGATGTGCTGAAAATCTCCATCACTTGGATGAGTGACGTTTTGTACATTAACCATGAGAGGTAGTATTGTTTCGTGACAAACTGGCTTTGAATCGGGGTTCCACCACCGACAAGCTCTGTGACCTTTAACAAGTGACTTGACCTCTCTGTCCCTCAATTTTCCAATTTATAAAATGATGATGAAAATATCTATCTCATAGGGTTACCATAGGGATAAAAGATTATCATAAGGATCACCTCATAAAGTTATCAAAAGGAAAAAAGATTTTATTCTATGTGGAGTACCTGGAACAGTGTCTGGAACAGTATTACCCTGGTGCAGAGTAAATACTTAATATCGATGAGTTGTCATTTTTACTTGACTGTTTTCCACACCATACACCATTTATCATAAAGTGTAGTGATCTATTTCCCTCAGCCGTTGAGGGGCTCTGCTGTAGCACCGCATCTGGACAGGGGTTGCCATTGACCCCATGAGAAGAGGGCCAGGGACAGAATTTCTGGAGTGAGGGCTCACTCTTCCATGGGATGATTGATTAATCATGGTTGCCCAGAGCTTTGTGCATGGAAGGATTCTGGAGCCTCGTCTGAGCCCCAAAGGAACAAGCAATGTGATTGATTAGTGATGTCTGCCCCGGGCATGAGCTAGGCAAGAAAGGGCTTTTAGTTGGCTTCCCCCCAAAGGGGGCTGAGGCAAGACGGGTGCAAGGAGTATATTTGGGAGGTGACGCCAGGAAGCCCCGTAAGTGGGGCAGTGAGACAGGGAAGGCGGAAACCCAGTGAAGGGGGCAGTACGGGGAGGGCTACTGCTGGGGCAGCAGGAGGGGGCTCATTTCCTCCGAGGACCTGGTGGAGACTGTAGCGCACACCTCAGCATCACCCCACTCGGGGGCAGGGCAGCTGGAGTGTGTAGCTGCCAGTTCTCATGGCTCATTCCTGGAGAGTCGCTCCTCTGGCCTTAGTCCCTTGGCACTTGCTGCCGGTCCTGGATGTAGTCTGAGCACACGTCCACAGCCAGGAAATTGCCTTCGGGTAGAAAGATTCGGTAAGCTGGAAGAGAGGCCAGGAAGGGTTGCAGCGACCTTTGGGTGGGCTAGGGGTGTGGCTGGGGCGCCGGGTACACAGGTCATGGATGCTTTGTGTGTGTCACCACGCGCTGCAAGACCAGAGGAGCTGTCACCTGCCCTCCCTCCTCCCTGAACCCCCTCCTGCCTGCCTTTCCTTTTCTTTGCCCTCCCTCCTTCCATTTGTTTTATTTTCTCTTCTTCCTCTCCTTCCTGCCTCCCTTCTGCAAATATTTTCTGTGTGTCTTGCCAGGTCTTATGCTAGGAACCGAAAGTGACGAAGTAAATAAAAACTCGCCTTTGCCCTTTAGCTGTTCAATCTGGTGAAAACGGCAGAGACCTCCCATCTCCCTGGAGGGGGAAGAAGACACCCAGAGCAGCTAATAAATGGTTTCAAGCGGTTCCTTTTCAGGCACTTTCATTTTTAAAAGCAGGGCCCAAGGGCTGCTGGGACTGGCAATTAGAGGCTGCGTCTCTGTGTTTGAGAAGAGGCGGGTGCGAGGAATCTGGACACTTGGAAAAAGTAAACTTGTTAGGCGGAGGAGGATCTAACAGAGTATGAAATTTACAAAAGCTTCATCCGAAGTAACACTAATGACAGGCCACTTTATTGATGTTTAATTCAAAAACAGAAGCTAATGCAAGTGCCCTTCCCTCAGAGTGGGAAGGAGGCGGGAGACTTTCTTCCTAATAATTTACTTAAACTGAATTTCATATGGGAAATTAAGTTGCCTGGAATAAAAGCAAGACCTCACTCCAGAAGTAAGAAGTCACCTTGAATGAGTCTATCCTCACAAGGGCAGCTCACTGTCTTCCAAGGCCAGAAAGTTCCATCTGATAGGCAGGCCTGGGGGTAGCACGACTATATTTTGGGGTCTTTGGGGGCTGTATGAGTTTTCTATTACTGTGCGACAAATTACTACAAATTTAGCTGCTTCAAACAACACCAATTGATTATCTCAGTTTCTGCGAGTCAGGTGCATGGGTTAGCTCAGGTCCCATAAGACTGCTATCAAGGTGTCGGCCAGGGCTAGGGCTTATTTGAGTCTCAGGTTCCCTTTCCAAGCTCATGCAGGTTGTTGCCAGAATTCAGTGCCCTGAAGCTGAAGAACTCAAGGTGACTTTCATCTTCTTCAAGGTCAGCAAGAAAAAGGTATTTTGGGCCTTCACCTTCACCTGATTAGGTCTGGCCCACCCAGGATGATCTCACTTTGGTTAACACAAAGTACACGGATTAGAAACCTCATCACAGGACACAAACCTCAGGGGAGGGGGCTGGACAGGGTGTGTACACCAGAGGGTGGGAATCTTGAGGACCCTCTTAGAATTCTGTCCCCCACCCAGGCAGAGGAGCTGGATCCAGCTGAACCTTCATCAGCTCTGAGACTGTGGACAAACCATTTCCTGCTGCTTGGCCTTTGCGTTCTCACCTGTGCAACAGGTTATCAATCCTAGCCCTTCTGACCTGAAGAGGAATAGCAGAAGTGTCTTAAATGATTAGCTGGCTAGTAATTCAGTATTCAAAAATGACAGTGGGAAATCATCAGAAATGGTATTTACTTGTTGCAAGCATTTTAACTTAAATTTGATAAGTAAATGCGCATTTGCTGATTTTTTTTCACATAGGACCAAGGCAGTTTTGTTGAACGTGACCCTCCCCCATGGAGTTCCAGGAATCATTCTTACTTGAATTAAACCCATACCATTCCACCTATAATTTCTAATGTTCTTTAGTGTGGAGTGAGAACTTTGCACGCGCAGAGCAACATGAATGCAGAATCTGTCTAGATATTCACAACTGCTGCTGCCTTTCCTAGTTATTTAATTCCCTCCTTGTTTGACACACATTTTCTTAGAAAACTGCCATTCCTGAGACCTTCCAAAGCGTTCACCTCCTTGGTTTTGTACTCCCATTTCATTGGTTTATGAAATATTTAATGTAATTATGTAAGTATAAGAACAAGCACAACTGGCATATAAACAGGTTTGGGAATAAATTCAACCAACTTGGGATGAATTTGTCTGGCTCCACCGTGGTACACACGCGTGTGTGCACACTGGAGAGGATGTGACAGCTGGGACATTTGGCCTAGAATAGGCAACAACCAAGCTAATTTGAGAAGAAATGGATAATATTGGCTAATCTGGCAAGTTAATTAGGAGAAGCGTGGTTTACTCTGAAAATGGGAAATGCTTTGGCAAGTGTGAAGTTTGGTGTCAGTCTGAAGGGTGTTGGGGACTGAACCTACTGTCCCAACGCCTCTTATTTATTTGACTGCCTTGAGGCCAGGCCTCCTGCTCGATGTCACAGGGGTGGGGGTTAGGACTCCAGGGAAGGAGAGGCCATCCCATGAGTAACAGATGTAGACACTGAGGCACAGAGATGTCAAGTGATTTGCTCAGGTGATAAAAACGATGAAACTGGAATTCAAACCAAGATCAATTTGACACCAGAGCCATTGCTCTTAACCCTTCAGAATTGGTTCTTGGACATTAATGTGCAAAGAATCCCATGGGGGAGGGGGAGGGGGAGCTTGATAAAAATGCCACTTCCTGGGGCCCTACCTCCACCGATTCTGATGCAGTAGGTTTAGGTGGGGCCTGGGGATGTGTATTTCTAACAAACGTCCCAGGTGGCCTGAAAGCCAAGAGTCAGGGGCTGCACCGTGCAAAGCCATGCCCTCCAGTGGTGCCCTTACCTAAGGCCTGGCCTGCTGAGTTCAAGAGAAGTGAGCCGATTCTGAATCTGGTCCTGAGTCTGCTGGGGACCCTGCCCAGAGAGAACTCTTGCCTGCCCCAGTGGAGACCTCCAAGATGGCCCCAGGGCGAACCATCAAATGGGCCAGCAGGCGCAGCATGACTTTCTACCAGCTGCACAATAGAATCACCTGGAAGCTTTAACAATACCCATACCTGGACCCCTTCCCAGAGGCTCTGATTCAGAGTTTCTGACTTATCTCAGCTGATTCTAAGGGACAGCCAGGATTGAGAATCACTGAGCTGAAGGAGAAAGATTTCAGACCTTTCTATTGTACCATTGAAAGCTGTCCGGGACGGGGAAGCCTGCCTTGGGAAGTAATGAGCTCTCCAACTTAGAAGCCTGAAAGACAGAACTAGATGACTGCTACTTGTGAGGGAGGATTAAGGGGCACTGGCACGGGTGGAGGCTGCCACTGGGAGGCAGGTGGAGTGAGTGCTACAACCTCCAACTTGCTGCTGTCAATGAGCAAAACAGAGCGGACGAGGGGCAGGACGTCAAAGGAACATGGAGGCCAGAGCCTTCCCCATCAGCCCTGTCATCATTATAACGATATCACTCACAGTCACAGAGTGCTGAGGTCTGTCCTGGACCCTTTACATCGTGATCATGTGATTCAGCTGTTGTGAACAGCCTATGACGTTTGTGATGTAGCCTCCATTTTACAAGTGGGGAGTTCAAGTCCCAGTGATGTTAAAAAATCTCGACTCAATCACAGAAGATTTGAGCCTAGCTGGTCAGATACTTTCTGCCTTTCTATTCAACCAGGCTGCTTCCCTTCTCTGAGGCAACACACACACACACATGCACACACACACACACACGCACACACTTGTTCCCATACACAATTCCTTGCATGAAAATACACTGTAGCGAGAAACTAGCTCAGCCCCCATGTCCCTGTGTCTCTGCCTTGTTCTCCTCCTGGCCCCCTCCTGTCCTCTGGTCTGTCCTTCTTACTTTCTGTGTGTCGCACAGACTGTCCAGTTTGAACTCTCCTCTGAGATTTCCAAAGAAGCCCCATCCACCTGCTTAAGTTTTACAGTTTCCAGTGAGACGTGCCAGAGGGGCCACCAGCTCCAGGCTTGAAGGAATTGTTCACCAGTTTGGCTTGCACGGGAGGCCAAGCAGAAACTTCTAAATGCATGAAGGGCGGCCGGAAAACACCCTGGTATTTACAAATTGTTGTTGAAGCCAGGAAAACCCCAGGGAAGAGGATGAGGTAGGGAAGCAGTGCAGAGATAAACTGCGAGGCCTCAGCCTGTCCAGGCATGGGTCACCAACATCTACTAGCATCCAACAAGCCTGGAAGAGGGGATGGCCAGACAGCATTGTCCCCATTGTACAGAAGGGGAGACTGAGGCCAGAGAGCTCCAACGATGCCATTCAGTGAGCTGGAAGTATCAGAGGCAGGAATCAAATACGGGACCTGAGGTCATAGAACCTGCAGCTGAGAATTCAGTGGAGAACTCAGCAGGACTCACCATCCATGGGTTTGTCTAGCTGCATCCATTCTGATTGGCCAGTGCCCATACCTTACTGATTATCCAATTCCTTCACTTATTGAATCCTACTCTGGCCCCAGGCTGGGCACAATTGGGGGATGGCAGAGATTGGACAGAGAGAAGCTGGAGGTCTCTGGGTAGGCCACAG
>NC_083733.1:30405000-30505000 GCF_028564815.1 Eubalaena glacialis
CTGTTATTTGGTACATAAGTGAAAGCCACTATGATAATAACACTTATTTATAATTACTGTTAATCATTATAATTAATTAATAATAATCTGATTATTCGTAGTCACCCTTGGACCCCTCAGTCCCAGCAACAGTCTTCTGAAGACAGAGAGCAATGTGGGTTTTCTCCCCTGTGATGTTAGCTGATAGCCCCCCTTCTAGCTTTACTCTTGTAACTGAAGACTACTTATATACGACTGAAAAACATCCATTTAAACTATGCCAGTTGAATTTTCTCAACCTTAAGAGGGAAAGTGTATGATGTGTCTCCTTCAGGATGTGACTGTGTATCAAGAGGTGTTCTCAAAAATACGCACATGCCCCAGTGAGGGGCAAATTAGTCTGAGTCCTTCCGCGGGTGATGTCAAGCAGACAGCTCTTTCAGAATTAGCAATCTGGCTATGAAACCACTGGTACTGTGCCATGGGCATAAACCTTCGCAAGCGGGGTCGGGGGGTGGATTGTACAAACAGAAAACATCTCCCAGATCTCAGATTAATGCAGCTGTGAAAAATAGCATTTTAATAAGTGTGTTCTCCAAATGGAGGCACTCTTCTTGAAAAGCCTTTCTTTTCCATCCTGAGGGAAACCAAATGTTTTGGTTAAGCAGAAGCCACGGCGAAAATATTTTCTAAATACGTGTGTTTTCTGCGTGTCAGTTTCACTGAATGTTGTAGATGATTTTTGAGCCTCCGTGGGGCTAAGAGCTCCCGCAAAATGTTTCTCTCCGACCTGAGCCATCAGAAGTCACCAGACCTGTTTTACATTTGGGGGTTTCCAGCTTCCCGCCTTCCTTCCCCACTTCCTAGGACTTTACGTTTACAAAAGAGCTTTACGTTTGTGCGTCAGCACCGACCAGAAGACCACTTGAAGTTAAAACACTTTGCCAGTTTCCATTTTCCTCACAGCATTCCTTTCCGCTTCTAATCTTTCTTTAAAAAAAAAAAAGAAAAAAGAAAGCAAAAACCTGATTTAAGAAAACTTGATCCATTTGGAGCAGACTGGCCCCAGCTATTGCTTCCTGTGCTCTCCGAGACAGAAGGAGTTGAGGCAAGAGGGCCTAGAAGATTCCGGAGGGATTGGGGTGGGGAGGAGGGATGCCCAGAGAGAGGGCAAGGGTGAATGGGGCCATCTCCACGGGGGATGTTCAATAACTCTCTTACTCTTTATGCTGTGGGACAGGGTCTCATTTGCTCAATTTGGGGTGACAGCAGCCGTTTTTGTTCCAGTGGAGCCGGAGTTTTAAATAAGTGCAGCTCTCAGAGGCCGCAAGCCCGCATTCGTTATCTTAGCCATGGGAGGGCATGGAAATCGGAGGCGTTTTGGCAAGGGCAGCATAAATCCAGTGTTTGTGAGGGGCCGACCCAGCCAGGGAGGAAGGAATGCACGGTTTTCCTCCGACGGTGTGATTTCCTGCTTCTCGCTGGAGTGGTTGTCTGGACTCATGTAGAAGCAAAATGTGCATCAATTACTTGAAAGGAAACCAACCCTATTCCTAAAGGTTTGGCAGCAGAAATATTCATTGTCGAGAAAGGGGAAGAAAAAAAAAAGCCTAATGAACTCCCCTCTCTTCGGTATTTCCAAAGGCCTCTTGTGTTGGTGGCTGCTTTTTTTTTTTTTTAATCTTCCAGAGTTCTTAGGGACTCTCATTAGCCCCTCAATAAATGCTAGTTTAAGGGCTTGTAACTTTGTCATTAAATCTTTACTCCAAGACGAATTAAGGCTGCAGCCAAGAAATGCCTTCCCCACCCCTACCCCCCAACCAACATCTTTACAATTACCCAAAAGGCAGGAAAATAGATTTGTGAGCGATTTTTAGTACTCGTTTACGCGTCTTCCTGTCAAATAGTGATTAATTCAGGGCCACTTAAGTTTTCCAAACTTTCAGCCATAATGGGCATGTTGACATTTTTATTTGAATCTCTTTACGCCATCCAAAATAATCTCCTTCAGCAACAGAAACTGCTGGTTAATTGCCACAGAGCAGCTGTTACCTCTTTTCCGTCGACAGCCTCTTTCGGGATGGTTTTGAGCTTGGTGCCTGCAAGAACACACGGGCCGGCGACAGAGGGTGTCAGGTGGATTGATTGAATGGCCCCCTTGTTCCTGACTGTCTGTGTCTACACCGGTATCAGGGCCAAACAAAGCCCTCCGCCTCTAAATATAGCATTTTCTTTGGCCCCGGGCCCTCACTGTCTTGTTTTTCCATTCTTCTACGCTCTAAAACAAATACAAGAGAGCTCCCTTTTAACATGACTTATTTTTACCCAGATTTGCATATTGCTTGGGTCAGTCGGAGTTCTGGAAATAGAAGTTCATGCACAATTAATCTCATTTTCTGGTTACTTGAAGGCTAACCAGAAAACAGCTTTGAAAATTCACTCCTGCTACAAAGTCTTCTGGAACGTGTTCAGACACTTTCAGAAAAGCAGAGTCTCAGAACTGAAAGAGAAACAGGCGTCTGTGTGCTCAGATCCCTATGAGGTGGCACCTATGGATCCAGCTGAGTTACCTGGACTTTCCATCTTCTGCCCAAGCCATCCCAGTTTTTGAACAAATTTTGTTCTTGGATATTTCCTTCTTGTATTTCCTGCCTTAATTATTAGTGAAGTCCAGTGAATAGTTTTTTTTTTTAGTTTTTCGCTTGATGGTGTGGGAGCCCCCAGGCCTTCAGGATCCCATGTTGGCTACTGTCCTGTCGACGTGGAAATCCTAGCACCTGGGTGTGATTGGGTGGCCCTGTTGGAGCCGTGAACCGTCTGTAGCTATCACAGACTCTCCAAATTTGTCGTCTTATCATCTGCTCTTTTCCAAGAGTGGGCTGAGCTACACCGATCCAGATATTGGGCATCCAGTTAGATGAGATATGTTCATCAATTTTGTGCTCTAGCGCAATGAAAGGACAGCCCTTACTGAATGTTGGTATAACCTGAGGCTGAAAAAGAAAAAGAAAAGGTAAAAATGGCTAATTTAAAATGATCGACCTACTCTTTTCGGATTGGAAAAGTAATATGTGTTATAATACGTTCACACAATACAGAAAAGTAAGAGAAAGTGAAAGTTCCCTAAAGTCCTACAGAAATATTTTGTAATTAAAAAAAAAAAAAGTAGCATCTGGCCCAGGCCGGGCCCATGTGGAGGTGGTATGGCCTTGAATCTAGATGTGATTACAGGTCGGGCTTCTACAGTTTAAGCTGTCAACCCCACCACCTGCTTCCTCTGTCTTCCAAGCATTGATAGAAACTCCAGGCAGCCTTCCAGCTCCCCTGGAAGGCCCAGCTGGGAACAGTGTTATTCAGGGACATCTAAGGATCATGACAGCCATACACCCCTCGAGGCCCCAGAGTTCTATCTTTGGATCAAGCTGGACACCAGAATCCTGCTCATTTGTGCCGGATTTGTTTAGCGCAAGGTGAGGAGTTCCACAGCACACACGTGGTCAATCATCTGCCCTCTTCTCTGCCCGGCCTCGATGTGGCCTTGAATTCTTCTCACAACAGGCTCTGTGAACCACCAGGCAGCTGGAGTGGGCACTAGACAGGTGCCCATTTGCCTTACTTCTTTACCCTTGCTCTGGAATTTAACAACTGCATTTGCTCTCAAGTTGACGTTGAACTTCTTTTTCATTGCCCCCTTATGAAGAGCCTCGAGTGTAAAGTTTATTTTACAACAAAGTGCCTGGAAAAATGTTTCTCCCCTCTGAAGAACTGTATGCTCAAGTGAAGTGAGGCTTTGTCATTGGTCATCATTCCCCTTTCACTCTTGCTGCCAGGAAGCTCTGAGTCAGATCCCAAAGGTCAATGGTAGCAAACATAATGAGCCTTATGACTGCCCTATTTGCAACCTCCTTTTTTCATGTCCAGAGTTTCTGTCTCTAGCCTATGTGTTTTGGTTGCGAACTGCCGCACATCAAAGAGACAAAAGTATAAATAGACACACAAATTTAAAAAGTCATGCTGCCAGTCTCGTGTCTTGTGAACACAGTCCCCCGTCTGGGAGCTCATTTTGTTTTCCTTCATGCTTAAAAACACATCCATGGCTTTGGACTCTATCTAAGAAAAGAGATTGGCTGCCAGAACAATGTAAGGGGAAATAAAACTGAGTTGATGGCCTGGATATAGGATGTCTTTATTTTCGGCCTTTTGAGAATGTTCTTGTGGCCCATTTTACAGGTAAGCAAGGGCAGACACGAAGGAGGACTCAGCCTCCGGGGGCCACCAGAGCCTGTCTGAGTGACGTGTCACTCCAGAGACCTGCCTCCAGGCCGTTCTGCTTTGCAATCTCCTGCAACCTTGTCCATTTCAACAGTACTTCTGCGCTCCGGGTCCTTCCAAATGCTGCTGGTAAGCACAGTGAATTTCTACTTTGTTTAGCAGTCAGAATCGCTGAGACTTTTGAAAAGCATGAAATCTCCAAGGGAAGGAACACGTCCTTTAGGTACTAGGCTTCCAACCCCCCAATATGGAGAAACAATCTGCATACACAAAATTAGAAAAACATACACAGAATGGTTGTTTAAAATTCACAGCTGTCAACATCAAGTATTGTGTGTGAGAGAAAGAATGTACGAAACATCGGGTTAACAAAATAGCTGCAGATGGATGGGTTTGCGGCTGGGCCGGGGCTGGCATTGTCTGCACCATTTGCAGAGGCTCATTTGCATCGCAGGACAAAGGTTCCCTGTTGGAGACCCTTTCTCTCCATCCTCCTCCTCAAAAAGGCGGCTCGCCATCCGCAGTGAAGATAGCCTGCCTCCGTCCTCCCATCAGAAACCTACAGGAACGAACACAAATCTGTTATTTTAACACAACGTGGGCACAAAGTGGTGTTTTCACTCCGAATAAAGCCGGGGGAAGCCAAAGAATGGGGCCTTTTATTTGCAGGAGATACTCAAAGGAAGCAGGATTGAACTGTAGGCCAGCATGTATGAATAAAGTTGTTAGAGAATTTGCAGCCTGTGGTCTGGGAGCTCCACTGTAAGTTTGCCGACTGTCAGCTTGAAGCACTTTGCATCAGAATGCATAATTACACCTGTTAATGACATTTTTTGCCCTGTTCTCCAACAGAGAATAAATTCATTTTCCCTCTACATTTCATACTGCCTGGGAGAGAAGACTTTTTTTTTTTTTCAATTTAATAAACATGATTGACAACAGAAAAATGCAGATTTAATTTCTTTCTATTATGACTGTATTTTGGAGTCCAGAATGCACACATGTATTTTGCTGATGATTATGCGACAGCCCATTAACAGTGGCATTCATTCCGCAAATTCTAAAGGCCCTATCTTATGACTCTTGTAAGAAGTAGCTGGAAAGTGGCACGAAGAAATGTTTAAAAATACACTGAGACTAAGGACATTTTAAGCACCATGTCTAACGTGAGATGCCAGGGTAAAAAGGGCATGTCAGTGGTAAAGGCCAGCCTCTGAGGCCAGGGCAGCCTCTGAGAGCATCACTTGGAAGACTGGGGCTCCAATCCCACATTTGAAGGGGGTTGAGCTCGAAATGCCTCAGTCTTTTACCACTGCCTTTGAACCAGGAACCCTTTGAACTTCAAACTTGGCTAAGCCCCACTGGGCAGCTGGTTTACCCTTTGCCCAAGGTCACAAGGATTGTTAGTAAGAGATGTGAGACCAGCACCCTGACCTGCCTAGATTGTGGGAGGGAGCCTGGGGTAGCTATCCCCTTTCCTCTCTCTCTTTCCCTCCCTTCCACCCTCTCCCCCTCCCTCCCTCAGTCTCAGTGCTCCCAGGGAGGAAGGTTAAGAGTCCTCCTTTCCCATATGGGTGGGGAATAGTAGAGGAAAGATGGCCGTAACTGAGGCTGAGAAACCCAGAGGACATGGTGATTTCTGAGGCCGTGGCCTGAGGCGCCATGAGTGTGGGGGTGGTGATTGTCCAGCCCTACTCCAGAGAGTGGCCCCATGATGTAACTGAGGGCTTTGACACCAGCTCTTTAAATCAGGGGCTCCTTTAGGGGCGCCCCACTGCCATTGTTTCTAATGGCCTTAATCCCCGGCCTGAGGGGCAGGTTCAATAATTTTTCTTTTTTAACCACTAAAGAAACCCTCATGTTTTAGTAGAAGAGAAAGGAAAAAAAAAAAGGAAATCTCCCAGAGCATAGATAATCTCCTCTTGATCTGGTCTCCCGGGGCCTCTGGCTTGCAAAGCTAAGCCTTCATGATGGTTCCGGGAAGATGGGTGTGGGAATGTCCTCCCCTTGGGTTTGGGAGAGCACGCTAAGGAGTGGGTGTCCCTGCGAGATCTTCGGAGACCTCAGCCCACGCCTGCCAGTGACAGCTGTGAGTGTCACCTGGTGCAGAGCAGCAGACTGGTCTCCACAGCGCGTGCGGGCCGTGGTGTCACGCGGTCATATATTATGCGTCCAGATGAGAGGTCGGATGAGATCATCAGGGTGAAAGAGCTTTGTAGGCTATAAAGCACTGGACAAACGTCAGTGCGTTTTCATTATTAGTAGGACAGTCCCTCTTCTGCCAAGGAGACTATTACAATTTTTTTTTTGGTCTGAGTTTTTTTTGTTTTTTGTTTTTTAATTGTTAACAAATATTTATCAAGAGCCTACCACTGACCAGGCACTTTAGAACAAGAAATCGGATCATGTCACTCCCTGACTTGAACCACTCCAGGGCTCGTCATTACCTGCAGAATAACATTCAGAAGAGAGGCCTGGCCCCGAAGGCTCCCCATCCTCATTCCCCTCCATCGCCCCCTTCCCTCCTCTGCCCCAGCCGGGGCGCCCTCCTTGCTGCTCCTCAAACATGCCAACCTCATTTCACCTTAAAGCCTTTGTACATGCTGTTGACTCCGCCTGGAGGACACCCTCTTTCATCCACGCAGGTCTCCGTTCAAATGTCACTTCCTCCAGAAGGTTGCCCTTGACCGCACTCTCTACAACCACCCCTATACCTGATGCACTTTAACTTGTCACCTTGCTTTAAGGTTCTCCACAGCCCTCATCATAATCTGAAATTGTTGAAGATACGTGTGAGTGTGTGTGTGTGAGTGTGTGTGTGCGTGTGTGTATTGCTCGTCTTCCCCACCAAAATACATGCTCGGTGAGGTGCATTTCACCCTTGTCTCTATGCCCCTGGTCCTTGGCATTCAGTGAGTGCTCAATAGAACCTGGCCCACAATGGGTGCTCCATAAATATTTACGGGATGAATGCAAAGATGAGAAAAAATCAAGGAACTTAGAGTCCTGCCCTTTATCTCCTGGGATTTGGCTTAGAAGGGAAGCAAAGAATAAAAACACAATGTTTACTTTGTGACTGCATATGAAAGACTCAGACACCCAAGTTCTTTTTCATAAGGAGATGTGCCCAAGATGGAAGATCTGGTTGCTAAGGTCCCCTTGGGGCCAGGAGTTTTGGTGGGAGAGATATAAGGACCAGGGTCCGGAGAGCCAGGTCAGAGACCTCACGGGTGGACACACATACCGGGAGGGCCGCCCAGCTCCTAGTGACTCACAGTGACTGGATTCGTGTTACCACTTCTCTTCCACCTCCCTCTCTGTGGGTCCAATGAGAGCTACATGGGGCATCCTCTCTGCCTCGTCTCTGATTGGTTAAAGAGTGAGCACCTCACCCGAGCTGAGCCCATGGGTCTCCTTCAACCCCTTGCCACGGGTGGCCAGCAGCCCTTAGTCAGGCCAGCTAGGCCCTCCCCTAGGGATTCTCCAACTGAAACGAGAGGGAAGAACTGTTTTCTTTTCTAATCACAAAGCTGTGAGGATGTGAGGCTGGGAAGAGCCAGCAGCAGAAGTTCTAGCCTCATGGCAACAGCCACGGGAAGAGAGATGCAGAGACAAGAGGTAGTGATGGAGACACAGAGGTAAAGAGAGAAGGGCCAGTTCTACCTCCACTCCCTCCCTTCCCGCCAGTCCTGAGCCACTAAATCCCCCCTTTCTGCCTAGGCTAGCTCAAGCTGGGTATTTTTAAATCAACCAAATGTGCCCTGATGAGTCTATTTTTAAACGAGTTATTCAGTTATTATAAAATAAGCACATAGATTTAGTCTAAAAATGCAAACCCTCCAGGAGATTATCAAATGAAAAGTGGTCTTCCTCCTGGGCCCCTACTCCTTCCCCTGCCTCGCCCCCCCCTCCCCGGCCCCCTTCCCCCTACCCCCCACCCCCACCCCTCCCCCTACCCCCGCCCCGCCCCAGTTTCATTCCCTAGAGGTAACTGGCAACCACTTGTTAAACTGATTATCCTTCTTACTGTCATTTGACCAACTTCTGGCAAGCATTTCGAAAAGCAGCAGAAAATCTTTTGTAATTTTGATTTATCTGATTGTAATATATATTACTCTCGTAGATTTTCAAACAATGGGTTATTCAGTCATTTATTTCAGTCAGCTCTGTCTGCATTAGTAAATGTTTTGACATTAGCCATTTATTTCAGAGATGAATGATTCATTTGGGTATTTCTCAACATCATAAAATAATACTGTGGGTGAGGGCATTGCTGACTTTTTGGCAGGGACTGAGTTATTCCTTTTCACATTCTTTATACTGATGGTGGTGCTTTGCGTAGAGCAGGCGCACAGTATGTGTTGGAATGGATGAAGAATTTGGTGAAAAGAAGCCCAGGACAGAAAGGGAAAGAATGAAGCTTTGTTGAGTGCCTTCAGAGTACCATGGGCTTGGCATGCTTTATCTCTTTTAGTTGTCGCTGTAACCCTGAGGGGCTCTAGTCCCGGTCCTTCTCTAGCTGATTCTTTGGCTTTTCATTTCATAATGTGGCTACTCCACATCTCTCCCACTAATTTGTTTTGCTTAAGTTAGCCAGGGCTGCTTTCTGTTGCTTGCAACTCAAGAACCCTAACTAACAGAGAAATCAGTGCATGAAAAGTAGGGTGCAGTGGACTGGGCAGGAAACAGATGTACCCCTGTTTACAAATGAGGGAGATGAAGTCACAGAAACACTCAGTGCTTTGCTTCAGCCCACATAGCTAGAAAGTGGCCGAACAGGAATTAACTCAGGTCTGTCAGGGTACAAAATTTGGTCCTTTCCACCACTCTACAGCCAGGTGCCAAAATGGCATGTCTTAGACACTTAGAAAACAATGTTTAGATGGGATAAATCATGCACTATTCTCCTATTTATCTGTCATGTCTCCAAATGTTTCACATTTGTCCCATTCCTCTTGTGCTGCCTTCACTACATAGTTCAAAAGGAAAGAATAGGGACCTACCAGGTATGGTGAATATTGATCATTTGTTTGTTTTAGGTCTGACTCTTTACCTCACGCAATATTACAAAGCGATCAAAAGCAGAGACTCCAGAGCCAGATTTCCTGCACTTGAATCCCAGCTCTGCCACTTGTTGTGCAACTTTGTGGTATGTGATAAGTTACTTACTATCTCTGTGACTCTGTTTTCTCATCTGTTAAATGGGTATAATAATACAAGCTCATGTCTCCCAGGATTGTTGTAAGGATTAAAAAGTTAACATAGCTAAGACACTTAGAACAGAGCCTAGCACATAATAGGTGCTGTGTTTGTTATGACTATTTTTCCTTAATTTATTACTTAAAATTTTAAATTACATTTTAAGGTTTGCAGGAAACTGAGCAGATGAAATGTTTTGAATTCTGCAGGTACATGTGTGTGAATTCTGCAGTTCAGAACAGTGGCTCAGAGTCTGTGATTAAGGCATAGGTCTGGAAGTAACAAATGACTGGTAGCCATAGGAGTATAAATAGAATCCTGCTTCATAGATATTCTAATTATTCTTTCCTCTTTGACATGATGCCGTGTTTAGCTGCATAATATTAAGCAATACTTACACAGTCGGGAAAGGGCAATTTAGAAAGATCAGACCCGATGATCTTAAAGCCATGATGTATGGTTCAGTGAAAGTATAAGTAGGTCAAATACTTCTAACAGAATGAGCTGAAATTATGCAAGCTGTTATATTGGATATTACTGCTTGAACATTTTGTATAAACGGCAGTAATACACATTCGTCTTTAGAGGATGAATCAAGACTTAAAACTAATTCTGGTGAATTAAGAATTGTATTTGCCAGGAATTAACTACCACAATTTGACTGCAGCTGTAAAAATTTTATTAGGCAATACATTTGACCTCAAATTGGAAATTTGTGTTGGAACCAGTTTAGGAAATAATTATTGCTGTGCTGTTAATTTTATATTTGCCTAATAAAACACAGCAGGAGCAACAGGGTAGGGTGAATGTAACAAAAGAAAGCCCTTGGACATGCTTGAAACAAGTGTTTCCAACCTAGCTGCAACACCGACGAGGAATGAGTATATCTGATGAACGCTGTCCTGCTGACGCTGTGGAATTAATAGTTCATGGCTATCAGACTGTGAAAAAGAAACGTATTGATGTTGTTTGTATCATTCACACCAGCCAATAAGAAGCGTCACCGTGTGCATACCTTAAACCGTTTGCCTTGGTAAGGTTTAACTTCCTGACGCACCTCTAACCTAACAGGAATGCACACATACATGCTGACATTGACACTCAGCCTACCTGCTTGTTCCTGTTTGTCCAGTTTGCATTGCGAAATGTATGAGCAGAGAAAGACCCAACTTCTCTTGGACGCGTGTGGTTGCTGTCAGCACTGTCTCATGGTTGTGGAGAGAGGGAATTATTTCATGCAATTGTGTGAATGGATATTATGCTTCCTTCTGCTAGTATCATCTTCTAGTATCTTCTAGTAGCATCTAGTATCTTCTAGTTTCACCTCAAAGACATAATTTAAGGTTAGAAACTATGTCCATGGCTACTTGCTACTGGTTGCTATGGGGCAGGATTATCCAAAAGTTGAGACACAAGCTGCCTTTGGGATGGAGTATCAAATACCATAGATTCACACCACGAGAAAGTTATTCCCTTAACAATCCTCTCATGATCCTTCTGGTTGTATCAACTAGGACATCTCAGTTTAGTGGTAGGATGTCTTTAACACCTTTTAAACTCTTGTTTACCTCCAGTTTTACCGAAGACTGGGGAGGGCTCAGGCTCAAAGCTGTGTAGCTAGTAGCTACAATAGTAGCTAGCTAGAGATTAATGATGTTGATTTGTTTGCCCTGCTTTTTTTTAATGGCTGTGGTTGATTTAGGGTAAATGGACATTGTTTTTCACTTATGACAGGGGTTGAGTGTCTACTTTAAGATAATTGAAACATAAAATAATTTAACTGATTTTAAGAAAAAATATTAGGTAAATATCAATAAGTAGTCCTTGGATAAGGCAAGGACTTGGATAAGGCAAAATCAAGAAGATTGTTCTAAGAGGCATAAACGGCACGCTCAAAGAATTAACTGGAAAGAGGTTAATGAAATGACTAGTTACAGAGACTTGAGCAGGGTGAGGGGGACCAAAGAGAGATGGTGAACACTCAGAAGCCACTGTGGGAAGCCATTAGCCTCTGAGGGCTGAGTGTGAGGGAAAGGAGGGGTTTCCCCAGAGCCACATGAGACCTGGGACTTAGGAGATGGGAAAGAGTTGCCCCATTGGGAAGCAGAGAAATAAATACCCTGACCTCTCTCTGCTTCCATCTTCCAACATGCTGCTGGTGACTTATATCAGCCCAACCCAACCAGAAGCCAAGGTCAAGGGAGAGGCTGGGAGATGCAGTCCTCAGAGGTCAGCCTCCTAGGGCACAGAGCAGGGTGGAGAAGGAAGGAATGGGGGCTGGCAAATGGAGAAAAGCCAGAACAGTGGTGCTTAAGTGACTGAATTTGGGGCATTCTGCTGCGCTGTATAGAGAAGGGGCAAATGGTGATTGGGGGAAAGGGAATTGACTTTTGAGATCCTACCCTGTATTCTCCACGAGTCAAATATCCTTGACCTGCTTTATTTCATTATTTATATCATGAGTGGACAGATAAGATGAACAAAATTCACCTCTGAAATTCTTACCTTGCAAGAGAACAGAGCCAAGTGATAAGTTATTAGCAGATGAATGTTTAGTTGAAGGCCACTGCAGGAGGGCAGCCTAGCTCACCCACTTGCTTTGTAAAGTAGAGCACAGCAGTTGAGAAGAACAGCTTAGGGACCCACCTGGCTGGGGTTCAAGTCCCAGCTCCATCATATATCAGCCGTCTGATATTGAGTGAGTTATTTAATCTTTCTGTGTCTCATTTTATTCATCTACAAAATGGGAACATGACAGTGCCTACTTCTTAGGGATGCTCTAAGGATTAAGTCGGTTAATACGGATAAAGTTCTCTGAACAATATCTGGCACATAGTAAGTGTTCAATAAGTGTTTTGTAGCAACGTTATTGTAATTGTTTTATTTTGGTTTCATTTTGCAGATGATAATGATACCCCTTCTTTCTTTGGGGCATAAGTAATAGCACTAATGCTGAGGCATAAAATAATTGAATAAGAAGGGATCTTTCCTCCCCAGTATTTCTTAACTGCAGTAAAACCTTAATAGGTCAGAAGGCATGATACTCCAGTAACTGAGACCCTGCTTAATCAAGGAAATCAGAACTCCCTTTTTATTCTAATATCTGTCGAAATATTGGGTTGGCCAAAACATTCGTTGGGTTAGTGAATATGTTTTCAATAAAGTTCTTCGTGAAAATGAAAAATGTGCTTTTTATTGGTACTTAAAGCCGAACGAACGTTTTGGCCAACCCAGTATTTTCTAAGATGGGCCAGTCCACTTAGATCACCTAGTGAACACAGCAGTGAATACAGCTGAACCTTCTCTTGGAGACCGAAAGCCTGAGTGAGCTGAGACTCATCGTTCAAAAGATGTGGACTTACCCTTCTAGCCTGTGGATCAAGAATGTGTATTAGGTTGAACATCCCAGGCACTCATTTTAGAGGCTTTGTCCTTAACCTACACTACAAAGTGCTATTTTATTATCATTTGTTTCTTTCTGATAAGATGAAGAAAATGCGCTGGAAGGTTAAGGTTCTCTTAGCCCAAGGATGCTTTAAGTGGTAAAAATCCTTCCTTTAATTTGTGTGTGTGTGTGTGTTGTGGAGAGAGGGTGCCCAGGATGAGGCATGGCTCTGACCCTTGAAGAGATTATGATTATAATGAGGAGAGTGAGGCAGGATCCAGGTCAGACTCTTCTGACGGCCTTAAGCTTGGTGGGCCTGGGGTGCAGAGGGAGTCCCTGAAAGGCACTTTCCCTTTCTGCCGGAGATAGAGAGTAAGTTGGACAGACCAGAGGTCACCTGGGTAAGGGACTCCTTTCTGAGCTGGATTCGGAGGGAAAAGTAGGTTGTTGAGAACTGGAGACGGGTGAGAGGAGTCATTTATGATAGAGATAATTCTGCAAGTAAAGACTTAAAGTGAGGACATTACCGAATAGGATTCAAACCCAGCAAACATCTAGCTTAGCAGCCATGTGCTTTGCACATTGTAAGGAGGCTCTTGATGTGTTTGTTTTATTGAATAGACTATGGCCTCCATTGTGAGAAATAGATCAGGAAATATGATTTGGGTCAAATTATAAAGAGTTTTGGATGCCAAGCCAAAGAATGAGTATGCAAGATGATGAGTTGATTTTTTGACTTTCGATCTTGAAGTAAAAAGGTAGAGAGCCTTTTCAGCATCCCAGGTCTTAAAATTAAGAGATGGATGTTACGGAGTCCACAGTCAGACATGTAAGATGGTTAACCGCACAGTGTGGTGAAGGTCACAGCAGAGGGACTGTGGGAACGGAGGAGAAAGGCGCCTAACTCATGGTGGGTCAGATAAAGAAGATGTGGCACATATATACAATGGAATATTACTCAGCCATAAAAAGGAACGAAACTGAGTTATCTGTAGTGAGGTGGATGGACCTAGAGACTGTCACACAGAGTGAAGTAAGTCAGAAAGAGAAAAACAAATACCATATGCTAACACATATATATGGAATCTAAAAAAAAAAAAAAGAAAAGAAAAGAAAAAGAAAATGGTCAGAAGAACCTAGGGGCAAGATGGGAATAAAGATGCAGACCTACTAGAGAATGGACTTGAGGATACGGGGAGGGGGAAGAGTAAGCTGGGACAAAGTGAGAGAGTGGCATGGACATATATACACTACCAAACGTAAAATAGATAGCTAGTGGGAAGCAGCGCATAGCACAGGGAGATCAGCTCGGTGCTTTGTGACCACCTAGAGGGGTGGGATAGGGAGGGTGGGAGGGAGGGAGATGCAAGAGGGAAGAGATATGGAGACATATGTATATGTATAACTGATTCACTTTGTTATAAAGCAGAAACTGATACACCATTGTAAAGCAATTATACTCTAATAAAGATGTTAAAAAATAAAAAAATTTAAAAAAGAAAGGCTTCTGGAAGAGGGGGATTCCTGGGTGAGACACGGGGAAGGGCAATAGTTGATTCAGCAAAGGAAGGCAGAGAAAAGATGCTCCGGGCAGAGAGAGCTGTGTGTGCAAAGATCCAGAGGTGAAAGATGACTGTCGAGAAACAGCCAATGTGCTTCCTCCAAGGATGTACTAGTCGGGGCGATTTTGGTAGCAAGGCACAGCAAGACACTCAAGCTAGTGCAAATAAAAATATGGGGTTATCATAAGGATACTAAGGGCTCCTGGAGTCCAAAGACAATACAGCCAGGTTTCAGGGAACTTATTACCAGGGGCCAAACAGTCAATACTTTTCAACCCTCCCCCATGGGCTACATAGTTTCTTATCTCCGCTTTTTCTTGCCTTATCTATTTCTGTCTCTCTCTCTCTTCTTTGACTTCCAAGGTGGCCACCAGCCCATAACACTACTCAACCTGTCTGCACAACCCTTACTATCAGCCTCTCAGCCCATAGTCCCAGGAGAGGCCTCTGATCACCTCAATTTAGGCAGAGTTCTTGGCACCAGACTATGCCATAGAACTGTCTAGAGATTTATTACCTTTGGGTCAGAACTTCTGGCCCAATAAGCTGTGGCTAGGAGGGAAGGGAGCAAGGTCATACAGTACATGTACACTCATCTGGGGCTATGGGTCTTAATGCCCAAATCCCCAAAGCCACAGATGTGTAAGCTGTAGAGAAATCCAGGGATGAGCTGAACCAGCCCTTGAACTGACAACATGGTGCCTTGCAAAGCCCCTCCCCCTCCCCCCTCCTCTGCCGCCTCCCTGCCCCCATCCAATCTCAGTGTAATGACCTGAGAGCCACTTGCTTGATTGACATTCTTGTCAAGATCCACTCATTCTGGACCTAGACTGTTAATTTCATTTGGAACAGCAAAGAAATAAATAATTCAATTAGGCATTTTTCTGCTAAACCTATGGAGAGAACTAAGTGATAGGAATCTCTCCATCAAGTTGTCAGTTTTATCTTAAGCGCTCAGGGACAGAAAATGGTGGCAAATAACACTCTGTGATCGAGAGAAAGTATAAAGTGCAACCCTCCAGTCAAAATGTTAATTCTTAGAATTTTGTGTTTATCTTGATGGTTATGCTGCCTTCAATTTTATTAAAAGTTTAAGACTTTCTCTGATTAAAAATATACTAATATGCTAAGAAAAAATCCTCTCCCCCACCATATTAAAATTTATTTCCCAGGAGAGAAAATAAATTTCCATGAAACGAAAGAGAGAACTAAGAGACGCTCGTTTGCTGAATAACCCTGTTTTCTTCTTGCAAAGAATGTGCTTTCAGGCAAATACATTTGTGTGCCTCTGGAGGTATGTGATGTCAGCTGCTGTAAGACAATAGTAATTAAAAAATTAAACAATTAAAAAAGGGAAAAGTTTGTCATCAATTTTAATGTTATGTTATGTGAATTAATATTTCTTCTTATAATGCAATATTCTGCAATTTATCATGCAGGCACAGTCCTTGCTTCCGCATTGTAGATAATTAGTTTACATTACTCTACAGAAATGAATTGTCGCTGGTGATCTCAAGTGCCTGCTAAGAAATCACTTCTGTTGGGGGGATTCATTGAGATTCTACTCAGGCCTTAACTATTGCTGTATATGGCACTGTTCTTAAATGTTAAATATCCAGCTAATTAAACAAACAAACAAACAAAACCCCCCAAAAACTAGATTCCTAGACCAAGAAGGCTGGAAACCTATTCCTGTGACAACTCAACACTCTGTCCTCTTGCTTCACAAAAAGGATTTGTGTTCTCAAGTATAATTTTCATGACCGATTTTCTCCCCTCCCCCACCCCCAATCCAGCCGCTAAACAAACCAGCCAGGACAGTGAAGAGAGGCTTGGGAGTTCTGCAGGCTGTTAATGAGGCAAAATGACTCCGGAGTCTTTGTATACCTTCTCCTCTGAAACTTGATCTCACCATGAAATACTCATGGAAGAGATAATTAACCTCAAGATCTAATTCAGAATTCCAGTATTTGTCATCATGTGTGCAAGAGCCATACTATGGATCAGTTTCATCACGGGAAAAAAATTGGGTTGTCTGATCATGTCTGGTGAGCTCAGTACTGCAGAGCAGGTCTGTCTCACTACAGTCCTACATAGAGAATACAGCCTGAGCACACGGGGAACTGAGCAGGAATTAACAGAGATGTGAGCTCCAAGCATCTCTTCTCTGGCAGTTTTGGAGAGAAGACAATGACTTACGAGACTCTGATTCACTGTCATCTAGAGATTCTCAGGAACGTGGGAGTACTCCTGAAGACTTCAGAGAAATAGCAGCCCTGCCTCCCAAGAGTTCCAAGCCTAAGATGCAGCTAGATTTGACCGGGGCAACAAGCATTTATGGAGTGCCTATAAAGGGCTCCACGATTATGGATTCTTAGGTAGAATTATTAAGAAGTACAAGTCTGGCCTCTGCATTAGAGGGACTTATAGTCTAGTTGGGGGAGAAAGGTGAGCATAGGACAAAAAGAAATGGGGGCTTCCCTGGTGGCGCAGTGGTTAAGAACCCACCTGCCAATGCAGGAGACACAGGTTTGAGCCCTGGTCCGGGAAGATCCCACATGCCGCGGAACAACTAAGCCCATGCGCCACAACTACTGAGCCTGCCCTCTAGAGCCCGCGAGCCACAACTACTGAGCCCGTGCGCCACAGCTACTGAAGCCCACGCGCCTAGAGCCCATGCTCCCAACAAGAGAAGCCACCACAATGAGAAGCCTGCACACCACAATGAAGAGTAGCCCCGGCTCAACACAACCAGAGAGAGATAAGCCTGTGTGCAGCAAAGAAGACCCGACGCAGCCAAAAATAATAAAATAAATAAAATAAAATAAATAAATTTATAAAAAAAATAAAAAAGAAAAGAAATGGAATATAAGGGCACAAATATTGATTATTGATTAGTTTAGCTTTTCCCAAAGTTCAAGTGATTTTAGGTGTACATGGACACAGCATTAATGAGTTAATGAGAAAATTAACTCATTTCAATCTCTTCTCAATCTTTCCATACCAACAAGAGAATCTCTAAGTTTGGTTGCTAATATGTCTTTAATATTTTGCTAACTCTTCCCAGCTTCCCTTTTAATAAGAAAAGATCAGGTTTTAAGGTACAATCCTAGGCACAACCTTAATAACAGTATTCTTGTCTGTCTTTATTTACATTCCATTTATGCCAAGTGCCACTGGTTTTCAGTTTATAATTATGACACAAAATTTTCTTTTAAAATAAACTGTTTAAGTAAAAGTAGTGAATCTGTTTAAAGAAATGTATTCAGTAATTAGTAGCCTAGATGGTAAGTGGTTATAGCAAAAAAAAAAAAAAATGTGAAGGTGATATAGGTATGTCTGAAGTTTGGGAAACTCAGGATTACTGGAGTCAAGCATTAAACCCAGATGACCAACAGGGACAGGTCAGAGGAAGTGCACAGAAGGATGAAGTGAGAGGAAAAAGAGTTGAGGAATCCAGCCTGGGAGAGAAGAGAGGAACCATGGACAGCATGACACTGTTTGACCTTGTGACTTGTGGCAGTGAGGGCAGAAATCCTGGGCTATAAGTCTAAAGATGCATGAGTGCCCCAATCGAGCCACTTTGCTGCCCTGACACCTATATATACACTCAGACACCTGCCCCCATCTCCCACAGGTAAAGACAAAATCCAATATATTTACATCATCCTTTTAGCTAGAGCTCAGAGACAAGAGCACACTTCTTCCCCAAGCTCTAGTGGGAGGCTTAACATGCATCTAACAAGCAATCGCTGTGCACAGAAGAAGAGTATGCTGATTGGCCAGCTTGAGTCACATGCCCACCGCCACAGCCAGGGAGGTGGGGCTACGTGATTGGCAGCCTCAGCAGGTGTGTGTGAGTGCCCCTGAAGTCAGAGACGCTGAGTAGAAAGTAACAGATATCCACCACCAAGGGGTAAGATGTCAAGAGACTGGGCAGAGAGAAGGGCCAGAAAAATCTTTTCTTAGTGCTTACTCTTGGCTCAGATCACAGACTAGTTCCCTCTCCCCGCCTCCCTCTAGGTACCCAGGGCCTTCACGTTCCCCTGCGTCCCTGGAAGTCTTCCCCTAGACTTGCCCTAGTAGCATTTTGAACTTAACCAAACAGCCAGGAAGCACATGTTAGAGGTAACTGTGTCCTGACACCATGTGGGCCTTTTCACGGAGTGATCGGAAGTTGGCCTGCCATGTGATTCTCCCATCTCAGCCCCCAAATTATGAGGCTTATTGCTATATATCTGAAATGGGGGACTGCTCTCCAAGAAGCATAAATCTTACCAAAAAGGTCTTTGGGTTCTGCTGAACACCTCAATAGATTTAGGAGTGCTGACGGTAGACCTCTTGGATCTGAGCGTGAGACCAGGAGTTGGTGAGAATTGAACTGCAGTTCCCTTGGCTGGGATAACAGCAGGGGAAGAGGACAGGAAATGGTTGGATGCTAGCTATGTGGAGTGAGTTGGCCACTGAAAAACTCCCTGATGATTGGGAGTGAAGGAGTTACAAAAGTAGGGATGGCTGTTAGGAAGTCATTTGCACAGCTGTGATCTACATCTCTAGCCATTCCTCCTCTTCTGTCACCTCAAAACTTTAACAAAGGTTTACTAGGTATAGAAAGGAGTGTGTGTGTGTGTGTGTGTGTGTGTGTGTGCACGTGTGTTTCTAAATCTCGGAATTGCTTGTTGATAAGACAAATCTCCTCATGCTTTACTGTACAAGGCTGTGAGCAGTAACCAGGTGTCTAAAAGCCACCATCTGGATGTCTAGAGCAGGGACAGTGGCCATTGCTCACCTAGAACCTCACTCCTTATGTTCTATATGTATAAAGCCTTCCAGAACAGTGGCCCCAGGAATCGCCCTGCTATCCTCATTCTTCAATGCCACCTTCTCCCTGCTGGAATTTCTCTACCACTTGCAGCAATCCCTCCCCAACCCCAGGCTCTGAGTCTCACCAACCCAACTGGGTGTGCAGAGGCATGGCAGGAAGTGGTGAAGAAGGGACAGAGGCCATTTCCAACTCCATGGATGCTCCGCCAGGCCCAGGGCTGTTGCCCACCCATCCCTCTCCATCTCTGTCCCCTGCCACCCCTCTTCTTCCAGTAAAATGCCCAGGATACAAGATCCACTGGGTGGGTTTTCTGGAATGCAGATTGTCTGGTTTTATTGTTTGAAGATGGGCACCAGAAGTCCCTTCTTTAGCATCTCAGTGGGCCTTTGGGAGAAAGCCTTTTACTGTTTGTTCCTGTCTTACCGGTTTTCCTGTTTTCTAGAAGTAAAATCCCTTTAAAACTCCAGAAGTTTGTGGCTGCGGGCTTGCCATAAGGAGAGAAGGGTAGGAAAGAAGCTCTTTTCCCAGATGTCCCCTAAGCTCAATAACTCACCTCCCTGGACCCCCTTTCTAGAACACTCCCTATCTCACTTCCCTGGCTTAATCTTCTCCCTAGCACTTATCAAATATTTCATATATTTAACCTGTTGATCTTATTTGATTGCCTGCTGCCCCGACTGGAACATCTCCTCCATGAGAATGGAGATTTCAATCCGTTTTGTTCACTCGTGTCCCTGTAGTTTCTCCCTCTAGGAGATCAATAAATATCTGTCATTGAAAGACTTGTGTTACCTGGGCTGAGGGACCCAAACCCCAGTCGGAGAATGTAGGTATTAACTCCAAGATGGGAAGCAGACAGACAGATGCACCTGGGTTCTTACAAAGATCTGGAATGACCAGAGATTTGGGCCAGGACAAAGGATCATCACTAGGGCTCGATTCCCTGCAGCTCATAACCCTTACCCTCTGGGACCCCATCCCTGCTGTTAACTCTGCCTTGTGGAAACCCCATTTTCCACCCTGGGTCCTAGGAAAGTGGCTGGTTCTAGGTGAGGTCTCACTTCCTCTGGCGGTAGAGAGTCTGGACTCGGGTTATACGGACTTATCCCATGGTTTAAGGGTGTTATGGGTTAAATCGACATTTGAGGATTTGCTTGGGACACTCACCACTGGACTTTCTGTGGGAAGTGGGCCTGGCTTCCCTCAGCTCTCCGGCTACAGTACATGTGTGGGGTGGGATGTGGGAGCAGCCATGGCCAGGATGCACCCGTTGGAAAGTGTTTCTCCCAATCCCAGCTGCTTAAAGGCTAATCTTTTTGCCTCACATGGGTTAAGAGGGCAAAGTTGAATCCAAAAAGGGCTCAATTCAATCTCATTTCCTCCTCCCTTTGATCTCTTCATTTCCTATTTCACTTCCTCTGACAATTTCCTCCTTCCATTTCCCAGAACAAACAACTCTCACTGTGGCACTTGGCCATTTGCAATCATTTTCCCAGACGCTGATTCTCTTCTGGCTGCTGTTTACCATGGCACTGTGGACATTCTGAGAAATATCAGAGGCAGGGTTGGGGGCACCTCACGTCATGCCCCGTGGATGCTCATGCCCGAAACTTGGGAATAGCCAGAGATATCCGTCTATGAAGTCTTGGATCCCCCAAAAAGGAAGTAGTGCAACTATAACCAAGAAACTATTTCATAGTGAGCAGAGGTAAGTTTCCACCCCTGGATCCCTCAAGAGGGGCTAATGCCATGATTTCAGCCATTTGTGTTTTTCTTTCTTAACTGAGCTCATAGGTAAGAACCAAATATTCCATTCAAAAAAAAAAAAAAAGGCTCAGAATGTTCTAGAAACTTTTGTGTTTTTATTCTGACGTCTGAGTCTCAATGTGAAATGGTTCCCGAACTAATCATATTAGTAAAACTGGCAAGATTGAAAGAGCCATAAACACACACGCTCAGTGTTTCAACATCCATTAAAATGTATACTGCAGCCTCCCAGAATATTTAATAGGCTTATATGATGACTGAACGTGAATTCATTCATCTCAGTCAAGTCGGGTTATTAAGATACACATGCTAAGTGATTTGTCCTGTGTTTACCCTGTGCTGGGAAAATGGTATCTGATTTTGAAAACAAAAAACAAAACTCAGAGTTGTTCTTTGTTGAAACAAATGGGAGTCAGGACCCTACCCCACCCCCAGTTTCCATGCTGGCTCTATCACGAGCAAACTGCTTAGTCCCTGTGGGACTCAGTTGTCCATCTGAGAAATTAGGAGGGTTACCTAAATGATCTCTAATGTTCCTTCTAGCCCTGACCTCTTTAAATGTGGTAGGTGGGATAGAGTAGTGGTTAAGAGTGTGGGCTCTGGCATTGGACCACCAGGGCTCAAACCCTGCCTCTACCACTCAGTTTCTGCATCTGAAAAATGGGGATAATAATAGAAGCTAAAGGGAGGTAATCAATGCAAATTGTGGTACCTAGGGAGTGCTCAATAAATGTTGGTTAACTTTAGAAATTAATGTAACATCTACTGGGCAGTTTGAAAAATGGATTTCATTCTTGAAGTTAAGAATAACACACTTTAGATACATTGTTTAACTTAATCCTCACCACAATTTTGCAAGGTAGATGGAGTTAACTTTGATTTGCAGATAAGAAACTGAGAACCAGAGAGATTAACTAGCCCAGAGTGACACAACTATTAAGAGACAAAGCCAGGATTTAAACTCAGATCCTGACTGACTCCATTATGGGCTTCCCTCCCACCCAATCTATCCATCTACCACCTCTGGTTAATTTCCAGTGCATTCAGCATCCGTCAGGGATTCTCAATACAGCTCTAAGTATTCAAGTCTGTGGCCATTGACTTCTCCACTCTGGGAAAACAGGAAGAGCTGGACCATGTTCTGATCATGCTGGTTTCTCTGGAGTTTAGGACTAGGAAATCCAAGTCCTGTTCTCAACACCTGTTTTCTCTCCTCCCTCCCTGAAGCTGAGTTGGCCAAGAGCAGCTTTTGTTCATGATTATTTTTTGGTTTTAATTTGCCGAGATTCAGGCTCAATAACATCACATCTCCAGCACTAATGTGTACCCCGGCCAAGCTGAGCCGAGTGGGAAACCAGTGTCATGCCTGAGTCTAGATCAGAGTTTCCCAACTTTGGCACTACTGACATTTGGGGCCAACAATTCTTCATAGTGGGGGCGTCCTGAACATCCTGGAGAACGTTTAGCAGCATTCCTGACCTCCACCTACTAGATGCCGGTAGCAACCCCTCCCACTCTCCAGAGTGACAATCAAAAATGTCTCCAGACGTTGCCAAATATCCCCTCGGGAGCAAAATTCCCCGTTGGTTGAGAACCACTGGGCTAGCTAAAAGGATGAAAAGCTTAAGCTTAAGTATTCTTTTCCTTCTGCCTTTGCCTCCTTCATTGCATGGCTTTTGGAGTTATTTAGGTTCTGGTAAGCAATTGTTTTATCTGGCAACATCCTAGCAGGCAAAACATTGGCCACCGTGAGATGCTTTTGGTCTGAAGGCAAATTTGCCTGGATGGAAATACATGTTTTTGTCTCCGTGGCTAGCAGACATGCTTTCTTCGGGACACTTAAGGCAGCCATCTTCTAAATGGTCCCCCCAACTCTCAATGGGGCCAGTGCCCTCTGCTGGAAAGTTTGTCAGCATTGCCTCAGAGGAGGTCGGGACACATGGTTTGAAAATTTGGAAAACAGCAGAAGTACAAAAGAATAAATGAAACAACCTAACGAGTAGGAAACTTTTGCAGTAGCTTCCTTTGTATTTAGTCATTGTTTCCACGAGCTTTCTAATTTCTCAGCAGAGCTTATTTTTTTTTTTTTTTTTTTTTGGTAGATTAACCAAAACTTTCTTTCCATCCTTTCATCTATATGCCCATACGGTCTTTCACTGATAATTATAATAACCACATCAACAAAGACTTACTGCAGAGCTAACCATGTGTTCAGTCACTGCGTCCCCTGTATGCTTCCTCCTTTGGTCTTCTTAGTAGCTCTCTGGGACAGGGGGTATTATTACTATTATTATTCACACATGAGGAAACCAAGACTTGAAGAGGCCAAATGACCTGACCAAGGTCACACAGCTCATAATGGTGGAGGAAGGCCTCAATTCCAGAGCCCATGTCTTTAACCCTATGCTGTGCTGCTACATTCCTTTATTCATCTTTTCTTTTTCATTCAATACCAAAGTTTCCTTTCTAAATGTGACTCATTATTGATCTAAGGAAGCAGTGTATGGATGTCTGGTGTCATTTTGAATTTGCTCCCATTTATTTAAAGCATATTTTTCACCTAATTATCCCTTTTAGCTTCTGAAACCACAGGAAGATAAGTTGCTTTTCTCCCAATGTGAACTCTAGACACAGAATTCTAATAGCGAACTAGATTCTTAGGGCTCATGAATCTCTCTAAAAATATTATATTCGAATAACATTCATATGCATCAGAATACATCAGAATATATCCAAGACCTTGTAATTTATGGCCTCGCTTATTACTTTAAAAGCCTGGGATTCTTGTAGAATATGGCTTAGTGGGTCAAACATTCCCTTTCCTCTCATTTATCAGGCTTTTGATCTCACGTCAGTCCTGAACGTTGGCTTGCCTGGCCAGGAACCGTGTGCTAGGAGATCACACACACAACAGACCCCCTTTCCTTTTAAAAACTTGTGGGGTTGCTGGTGCTCCAGAGCCCCGCCTGGGTAAAGCAGAGGAGGTATTGAGTTCCCCCGGTCCTCACTGCCCCTTTGTCTATTATTATTTTATAGTTTTGTTCTGCATTCCTTTCATTCAACCTCCAGCCCATAGAAGCCTGTTTCTTTATTAGTTACATATGTCTGCACCCTTTTACCCCAGCAGGGAAAGACAAAATATTCTGGAGGGCTTGGAGGCCTGGGATGGACAGCTAATCCATCCCCACCTTGAACTAATCGGCGGGCTGATGTGCTATTGTACCGGGTCCTGTTCTGTGCAGTTGGGCAGTGGGGTTTCAATTTGTAGGAGCATAAACAGATACTAAAGTTGGAAGAAGGGCTCAGTCATTTGTTAGCAGAGTTCAGATCAAATTATCACAGCGGTCCCCTGCTGACAGCCTGAACAATTACCTCCTTTTTTCTTGATCTTTAAATGTTTTCTGTTTCACTTAAGCCTCAGTAAATAGTTTACTTCTCATGGGCTTCATTTATTGACACAGAGAGGCTGATTTATTTAATTTTGTTTCTCTGCTGCCTTCCCAGAAAGGAGTCGTAATGCTTTGTTGAAATCTCCCCACACCCGCCCCCCCCCCCAATGATAAGTTTATCATGGTAGGCTGAGGAAGCGGTTTAATGATGTGACTATAAATTATCTGGCTTTTTAATGAGAAGTTTAGATGCCCAAATTTGAAAGCCGATTTTTAAAGGCTTTAAACCAGAACCCGGCATCTGTTGCTCGAAGAGGTTGAAACCCAGAGTCAGAAACTGGTCGAAGGAGAGATTGCTGAGGCTCTGGGATCTGAATCCATAATTGGATTATTCAAAACCCAGGAATTTGATTATTCTTTTAAAGAAAATGGCGAACATTGTGTCCGTCACGTTTGTCCTATCTTGGCGTAGATTCATTGATGTTCTGCGTGGGTTCACCGGAATTAACTCCAACATTTGTTTTCACTCTTTCTCCCCTCCCCCCATTTTCAACCCTTGACTTTCACTCTTCCATAGTTACATTTGTCTGCTTCTTACAGCCCTACTGGGACGGATTTATCATCATTTGCTAACATATCTGTCTCAAAATCTCAGCTTTGATCAGCTTGTATTTTATAACTTACATCTGTTCTACATTTAACCTTTTGTAATGCTGTTTTTCAAAAATATTACCTGAGCTAACAAAAGAATTGTACCAGAGCAAGAGCTCCAGAGTGTAGATTAAAAAAAAAAAAAAAAAAAGATCCCACCGCACATACCTGCCTACATGACCATATTTTTAGTACTCTTCCAAAGGTGACTCTTCATTAAATATATAAATCCATCATTTCCCCTCACTTCGTGGCAGGACTTCTGTTGACCCAAGGGCTTCGTGCTCCCCGTCTGCCCTTGTCCCATCATGTTGACCCTTCCTTTGCAAGGAATTCATGCCAGTGCACGTGGCTGTGAACACGGTGCTTCCGCTGGGGTCCGTGGCTGGACCTGGAACCAGCTTTCCTGTCCTATTGGTCCAGTCTGGAGGGGGACCAGCGGGGCCGTGCTGACCAGGGCAGGCTGTCCATGCAGCTCCTGTGGATTCCTTACCAGCAGGTTCTGCCTTCCAAGAGGTTTGAATTCAATTTCATTTGCTTATTTTATTTTAATAAAGTTAATTTATTTTTACCGCTGAATTCTGAAATGTTTGACACCCAAGAAGTATTTTAAAAAACCGTATAATAAACATCCATGTACCCACCACCCAGCTTAAGAAATAAAATATTACAAATACAGTAGAAGGCCCTCGTGTCTCTCTCCTTTACTATAGCCTTCTCACTGCTCCTCAGAGAGAACCGCCGCTCTGAATTGAGGGTACGCGTTTCTGGGTATTTCTTTATACTTTAACTGCTTATGTATGTTCTTCTACACAAGATTTTTCATCTATTTCTGCTACATGCTTTCTTCATCCATGTTGATATGTGCAGCGCTAAGCAGTCATTTGCACTGTCGTAGAATGTTCCATTTTATGATGAACATTTACATTATTTCAACTTTCTTGCTATAAAGAACAGTCAAAGCTTTATGAAAATTCTTCTGTATGTCTCCCAGGGTGCATGTGTGAGAGTTTCTCTAGGTTCTTCACTGAGCGGGAATGGCTGACTCACAGGATACGCACTGCTCGATTTTAGTAAATATTGCCAAACTCTTTCCCGACACGGCTGTTTGACTTTACACTCTTGTCAGTGCTTAGTGTTGCCAGACATTTTTAATTTTTTGCCAACTGATAGGACTGTAATGGTATCACGCAGCGGTTTTCATTTGCAGCTATTTGCTTACTAACAAAGTTGAAATGAAATGGCATAAAGTAATATTACTTAACACAGTGCCTGGCACATAGTAAATATTCTATTAATGAAACGTTACTGTTGTGATTATTTTACTGAGCAATCATTTTATAGATGAGTGTCCAGGATCTGGAAACATACTAGCTCTAACAGGATAGATCCAGAGAAACATAAGCGGTGGAGATGATGGTGGTGGGCAGTAGCCTGTGATCCATAACTGACTTGCCGGTATCACTACCCCATGGAAAGACCGTGGTAGTGTGGTCGGGACTGCCATCTTGAACGATGCTCGCCATCTTTTCTAACTACTGTCACACCTGCTCTGAGTCAAGACTCAAAGTGGGAATGTGAAGGTCAAAGATCGGGCTCTCTTTTTTTGGCTCATGGCTTGGGGAGAGGACAGGTGACCCTTGCTTCACCCTTGTGGTGGAGGAAATACCACCTGGGCAGCAGGGGTCTCCACAGAATCAACTGAGTCAGACCTTTGGGGGTCCCCTTCCCCACCTCCAGCCTGCCCCCCAAAAAGCAGCCCTGGAGACCATGGACTTCTTTACTGGCCTTGAAAGGCTAGAATTGAGTCCTCCTTCCTACCAGGAAGCTGGAAGAAGCCATGTTTTGCGGGACATATATGTGTCATCTAGATGACTGATGGTGATGATATTGATGATGAAGATGGTGATGAAAAAGAGGAGGAGGCGAAAGAGGAAAGAAGCTAAGTTGTTTTTTTTTTTTGGCTACCATGCAATTTGCTCCTTCTACATGCCAAGCGCCATATGGACATCTTACATATATTCTCTGTCATATTTGGAGCTCATGATAACTCTGTTAAGGAGGCAGTGTTATCTCCACTTTACAGTCCCAGTAGGAGTCTAAGAAACATGAACAAGCAGACTCAGGACAGCCTGGTTTGGGGGGAAGAGGGAGTCAAGAGATTCCATTTTTACCTAAGGGTTTCTGTGCCCCAAACTCTCTCCCTTCTTTAAATTACTAGATTCGTTTTCTTCTGCAGAGTCATCCATGCATTCCGTAAACTAGTCCTGTTTGGCCTTCAAACACCCAGGGCCCCAAGACAAAAACAAGTTCGCCACGAACTTGAAGCGCCATGTCTGGATTCGCCGTCTCCTTTAAGGACCGGTGTCTGGGGAGTGAGGTAGTGGCTTCAGCTCCATACGGTAGCACCTTGGTTAAGAAAGGCGGCTGCATATCTCTGCTACCACTGAGGTTGAGGTCTAACCACACACCTTTTTCTCTTTTGATTTCCTGAAGACATGGGAACGGCTAAGGTTACCAAACACACCTCTCTTGATGGGGGAGAGACTTTTTTTTTTTTTTTTGGTTTGGTTTGGTTGTGCCGAATTCTACCCTTTGAAAAATGTAGAAGCCCATTAGAGATTAAGACTACAAACAAGCTTAAACACATCTTAACAGCATTCCGAAAGTCCCAGGTGTAGGTGGGTCAAAGCCATATCTTGTTCTCCTAAATATTTCAACAGATAGACAAACTTTTGATTGCGCTATCTGTTCGAAAAATGACTTTGAACTTTCCGCCAGTGCCGCCACTTAAGAAAGTTGGGCTTTCTTAACCCCACAGAGGGCCAGCAGCTGATAAGGGGCCTGAGTGGTCCCAGGCGGCGGGGGCCTTTCATCTCACCTCGGCTGTGTACACGAGCCTTTTGCTTAGCTTGGCTCTGCTATCCTGAGGACCTTTTAAAAATCCTCCCATTTATTAGGATCTAACAACCGATCTGTAAATAAACGAGGAGAAAATGTAGACTTCGGCAGTGGTAGGCGGGCGGTTCATTCTCAGGCGGGCTGATTTCTCCCTCTAGCTCCTTATTTCTCTCTCGCTTGCTCCCTGGATCCCCTCTTCCCTGCCCTCTCCTCCTCGATCCTCCCTTCCTTTCTCCTTTCCTTCCCTGCCTCCCTTCCTTTTCCTTCAGCTGCTTGCAGATAACAAAAGAAAAATCGAATAGATGGGCTGCAGTTTTGATGTAGGCTTTAAGTTCCTGTATCAAGAAATAGTAAAAGCTTGGTGGCTAAGAGTCCAGACTCAGAGCCTGGACTTGACTTCTGGTAGAGTGGGTTCTCGATGTGTGACCTTAGGCAATTTACATAACTTCTCTGTGCCTCAGTTTTCTCATCAGGAAGGTGGGGACAATAACAGCACCTACCCCATGGGGTCGTTGTGGGAACTAAAACTTAGAACAGGGCTTGGCACGTAGTACACACTAAGTCTTGGCCAGTTAGTTATTACTATATTATTATTATTATTATTATTAACGTGCAGAGATCTTGGAGGTGGTATTCATGGCATCACCAGTAGTCTCTGAAAGAGTTGTCCTCCACTGAGAGACCTTGGACAAATAGCTCCATGACAAGGATATGAGCCCCTCTGCAGACCGGATTTCCCACAGCTGTTTCTGTGCTCTCATCCCCTCCAGGAGAGATGAAGGAGGAAGGCAGTGGATCTCCTGCCCTGTGCTCAAGAAGCTGACAGTGTTGTCTGACCAAGCCTCTCCTTCCACACTTCCATCCCCCAGCATTCGAGGGATGGAGGGCCTATCTGGTGGCAATATTTCAAATGTGGGGAGATGCTATGATTAGGCTGATCCATCAAACCCTGTTGAGAGCTTTTGGGTCTCATCACTGGGAGGGAATGTAATCATCTCCTGGCCATGCTGTGGCCATTGCAAGAGAATGCTGGACCCCGCCCCCCAGCTCTCCTGGACCACGTGGGCGGAGCCAGCAGAAAATAGAACCCCAAGTCCTCCCCTCTCTTTTCTGAGTCCACCCTGAGGTCTCCAGATTCTCTGACAGCCCAGGGCAGTTTGGATGGATTCTGTTGTCTCCCCTCACCGGTCCATCACGTGATTAGAGGAAAGCCCTGAACCCATTTCTCAGAGAGGCGGAGCCAGTAGAGGTGGCTGACCCAAGATGCTGGGGCAAAGAACAGAGACCATCTTCTGCAGACTCTGTGGAGCCCTTTCTGCAGTGCAGGAGCAGACCAGCTGAATCTGAAAGAAGCATCCCTCACGGGTTGTGTACAAACGGAAATTTTAAACATCATTTTTCTTCCTAAATGCTCAAGGGTAGCTGGCTTTTTGAAAGGACCTATAGTAAACTGAGAATCTTTCAGGATATAATTTGCAGCTCAGATTACCAGAATCAAGAAGATTCCTTAAATGAGAGCTGCACTGCGACACCTGCAACCTCCAAATGGGCTTCCCGAGACCTAAGCAGATCTTGGGATCTGGGGTAACGGGAAGCAAAGGTAACTGAGGAAAGGGAACCACTGTCCTCGAAGATGCCCTTGCTTTAGTTAAGCTTTGTGTTGGAAACTGCCTGTGCCCACAAAGTGCATTCTCCCCTTTGGCCCAGCTGGACCGTATCACCCTTGCAGTTGATTGTGGCCACTTGACTTAAGTTTTTGCCTATAAAATGTGAGCCAAGCCACATGGGCCACTTTCAGTTCCAGGCTCTAACACATCCCGGTGCGCCTCCTGCATGTTCTCTTGCCCCTTCAGACTGGCTGGAATCTGGACAAGGCAGAGACCCATCAGACAGTGACAATGCCCCAGGGCAGGGCCAGTGACCTCCACCCTAGATCCAGCCCAGAGTGGGCCAATTCTGGCCACGTCCATCACATGAACGCTGCCTAGGGTTGCTTTTGGGTCACTGCCCCGGAGTTGAGTCCTTGAAACAGAAACATAATGACCGGCAAGCCAAAAATATTTATGATCTCCCTTTACAGAGAAAGTTTGCTGATCCCAACCTCGGGGGATGGCAAGGCAACGAAAAAGGAACTGAGTCCCTGAGCACACACATGGAACAGAGGGATTGTGCACATCAGGGCCATTGTGAGATGAGGAAATGGGTGTGCTCTGTTCACTAAGCCCCTGCGGTGTTGAGCGTCTGTCGCAGCTGCATAGGGCCACTACCAGCTCCGGTCATCTTCTCTGGGAATGGTCTCAGAGAACTGTAAGTGCTGGCTCCCACCTTCTCTCCCCCCCAGGCCCTACAGTCTATTCGGCACTGTTGCTGGAAACCATATCAGGACACCCTAAGGAGAAGCCTGGCACACCGTAGGCACTCTATAAAATGTGGAGATCCAGCAATCCCACTTCTGGGGATATACCCAAAGGAAATGAAACCTGGATATGGAAGAGATATCTGCACTCTCGTGTTTATAGCAGCATTATTCACAAAAGCCAAGATACGAAAACAGCCTAAGTGGTGTATGGATAAAGCCATCAAGAGGTGTATGTATAAAGAAGATATGCTTTATACATATACAATGGAACTTATTCATCTGTGAGAAAAAAGGAAGTTCTGTCAAGTGAGACAACATGAATGGACCTTGACGGCCTTATGCTAAGTGAGGTAAGTCAGACAGAGAAAGACAAGTACTGTATGATATCACTCATATGTGGAATCAAAAAAAAGCCAGGGCTTCCCTGGTGGCGCAGTGGTTGAGAATCTGCCTGCTAACGCAGGGGACTCGGGTTCGAGCCCTGGTCTGGGAAGATCCCACATACCATGGAGCAACTAGGCCCGTGAGCCACAACTACTGAGCCTGCCCATCTGGAGCCTGTGCTCCGCAACAAGAGAGGCTGCGATAGTGAGAGGCCCGTGCACCGCGATGAAGCGTGGCCCTCGCTCGCCGCAACTAGAGAAAGCCCTCGCACAGAAACGAAGACCCAACACAGCCAAAAATAAATAAATTAAAAAAAAAAAAAAAGCTAGTTTAAGATGAAAAACCAAAGATGAAAAAATTGTTATTTACCAATTTATAATTAGGTCAATCATACAAATAAACTTAAATAAATAAATAAATAAATAAAAATTTAAAAAGCCAAACCCATAAAAACAGAGAGAAAAACGGTGGTTGCCAGGGCATGGGGTTGGGGGAATAGGACAGATATGGTTTAAGCATACAAACTTGCATTGAGTAGTAAATAAGCCCTAGAGGTCTCATGCACGGTAGTGTGAATATCGATGACAATATTGTATTGTAATCATCAAACTTGCTAAGAGGCTAGAACTTCATTATTCCAACCACTAAAAAGAAATGATAATTACGGAACGTATAGAGGAGCTAATTATAGCTACAATGGCAATCATATCACAATACATAAATGGATCAAGTTAACATGCCGTACACCTTAAATTCTCACAATGTTATGTGTCAAATATATTTTAATTGAAAAAAATGTATTGAATGAATGAACGAGCTGGAGAGTGAAAGAAAGAAGGTCAAGAGAAGAGAAAGGGACACCAGGGCACTCTTGCCAATGTAGAACAGATGAGGTTTTTTTGTTTTTTTTTTTTAATTGATAGCTACTTTATTTATTTATTTATTTATTTATTTTTGGCTGTGTTGGGTCTTCGTTTCGTGCGAGGGCTTTCTCTAGTTGCAGCAAGGGGGGGCCACTCTTCATCGCGGTGCACGGGCCTGTCACTATCGCGGCCCCTCCCGTTGCGGAGCACAGGCTCCAGACGCGCAGGCTCAGTAGTTGTGGCTCACGCGCCCAGTTGCTCCGCGGCATGTGGGATCTTCCCAGACCAGGGCTCGAACCCGTGTCCCCTGCATTGGCAGGCAGATTCTCAACCACTGCGCCACCAGGGAAGCCCAGCAGATGAGTTTTGAATGCAGTGATACCTTGGTCTGGTACACACAAGCTGCGCGGCCTTCAGGAAGTCATTTTACCTCTCTGAGCCTTACTTTCTCCATCTGTAAAAAGGGGATGGAAAGACTGAATCATGCAGTGTTGTTGTCAGGATTAGAGATAACAAGAGTAGAAGGCATAATGTAGAAGTCTTGGCTGTGGTTGTCCGACATTATGGTTGTCCACAACGTGGTAGTTTCTCTGCCATCAGCCACGAAGGGAGTGAAAAAAAGCACGTACCCCTGAGAACTTTCCCAAAGTCCTGGAAGTAAATACCACTTACAAGAGATTATCGTCCTCTGAGTCATCATGTTATCCTCTAAATTAATTTGTACCCACAGGCCTCAAATGGTAAGCAAGATGGCGCAACTACTAGGGCAGCCATATTAACCCAGGGGGTGTCAGTTATATTTCCTACGTAAGAAAGTGCTTGCTTTGCTATGTAAGAATGTGTTGCTTTGAGCAGCTAGAGTGCAGCCTGAAATTCTATGATTCTGAAAACTAGGTGGGTTTCTGCTTGGCCTCTCCAGTGGGAAGAAGTTACTAAGTGTCGTAATAGCAAGTTCCAAGTAAGGAGATGACAAGAAGTGCATGTAAGTGTTGAGAAGACAGGGCATCCGGGGCAGGTGAAGGGGGCAGGTGTCATCAGGGGCTGATTTGTTGAAATAGATGCACTTTGAGTGGTATAGCGTGATGATCCAATTAGCTGTCCTTCGCTGAACACAGAAGTGTTCTAGGAGCTGCAGTGGGTACTCTGAATTTTTAGCCAACACACAAGGTAGGTACTGATTATTCTCCACCTTCTACAGATGAGGAAACTGAAACTAGGAGAAGGGACGTTGCTTGATTTGGAACAAACAACTGATAATGGTGGGGCCTGGATTCAAACCCTGGTCTGTAGGACTCTAGGATCCACAGCCTTGTCTAAAATACAGTATTTTCTAGGGCCTGCACCTCTCTATGATCCAAAGCCACAAATAGTAGGCAATGGTGGATACACTCACACATTTTTAAAAATTTAATTAGTTACCCGTATTTAAAAACTAGGAGACTTTATGTTGAATTCTAGACATGGGGCTTATTGTGGCCAATCAGAAGATCTGGCAACATAGTGTATGAATTGCCCCTCAACAATGACTGCCTGGAACCAAGTAGAGGCTGCTCCCTTCAGGAAAGACAAACAAGAACCAATTGGCCACAGTCCTCACCATTCCCTATTGTCTAGTCTCTGCCATCGTCACTCATTTTCTTTCCTTCCTGGTCCCTGTGGGTATTTGAGTTCAAGATCCCTGCCCTAGACTCTTGAGGCCCCTACCTCAAGGAAGCAATAGCAGTATCGTCTTGCCCTTTAGAGCACGGGGAGATGAGAATGGGTGGGAATGGTGGGTGGAGGAAGCACCGCACTGTGGATAAGTGACACAATTTGTTCCAACAGGCAGAAGTCTTTTCTTGAGTGAGCACCATCTTGCCCTCCCCCCCACCCCACCCCACCGCCCCAGGGGCTCAAGAATCTCTTAAAGCAGCTTGTTATCCCACTTCCCTTGGCCAGAAGCCCTCAGTGGCTCCTATTGAACCCATTTTATTTATTTCACTTGATCTACAAAGAGTCCAGACTCATTATAGACCCTGGTAAATGCTTTCCCCCCGCCAGCTCTATAGGGAGATCTGCTAACTTGATCAAGAGACCCAAACTTTAATTTTTCTTATACAGCTAAGGCTATAGGGTGGGTGGAGGGGAGTAGAGAGGGGAGAGGGAAGAAGTCTTAAAACAGTATCGTTATGATTTCCCTTTGCCTAGAGGAAGAAACCATGTTGCTTCAATATTGGCATGAGTTAAACTCGGTGCAAACATCGCTGTAAATGGGTCAGGCAGTCAAGAAAGCTAACAGTTGGCCGCATTTGTGCTAAATCCAGTCTTTTTGTTTTTGCCAGAGGAAGAAAAAAATTCTAATTTCTATCAGTCTAAATTGAGTTGGGGAACATTATCAGCTGGAAGGACCCTTCTGATTTGACAGGCCCCACTGTATGATGATTAATTACTTCTCAGCTTCATTGGACTTTTCTAATTTCCTCTTGCCACTGGCTGGAGGCACCGTGCGATAAGTACTGCTCTTATTATTTTGTGCAAAGGAAAATGTCTATTATGGTCTGTCGTACAAGCGAGGAGAATAAAAAGACAGCCAATCAGGAAACTTGCAAACTCCTCTATCTTTATTTGGTCTCCCCTGGCCTCCCTTCCTCACTTGTTCGAAAACAGAGATGGCCACACACGGTTTCCTGTCAAAATAAGAAGATAAAATCATAATCTCTATCAGAGTACTTGACATTTGGAAATTTGTATAATGATTTCACGGGATTTAATCCCCCAGCTCGCCACAAATCCTCCTCCAAATGCAAATGCAGCTAAAATATTATACTGAGAGATGCAGGGCCATTCTTCTTCACCAGCGCATTTATTTGGTCATAAATTCAACTTGAGGGATTGCCTTATTGTATACAATACTGAAATGAGAACAATAATAATAACGACATTAATAATAATTATTATTAAAGAACCATAATTGAATTTGGAAAGAGAACATTTTTCTAAGCGGACCAAACACCTAAATTATAATGTGTCGGTTTCCAGGGGCCTCTTGCCTCAGCACATGACAGCTTACGTGGCTGGTGGGCTGGCTCTCTCCCTAGGATGATCACAGACTCTGCTGGAATGGACAATTGAGACTCAGCAGAGGCTGTTTGTTTTCCTGGAGAGGAGAGATATGAAAATGTATAAAGGATCCCACTTCTGTAGCCCCTTCTGCCTGCCCATACTCAGGCCTGGGCTGATACAGAGTTCAGGGACTCTCAGGACATGTTTACTGAGGCTCACGCAGGAAAAGCTCCATTGAGCAAGTCACAGCGGCGTTTTTCTACATCCCGGGCTGCTGCCAAGGGGGCTACTGCTTTCTCAAGGAGCCTGACTTCAAAGCAGGGGTGGAAGAGAAAAAGCTGAGAGCGCTGAGGGCAGGGCTGGAGGCCCGAGGCCCTGGTTTCCTGCCACAGCCCTGCACTGGCTTCTGAATTCTGCCTGTCTGCTACTGCCGCTTTGTTTGTTTATCTTTGGCGGGATGGGGAGCAGGCTGGGAATTGCTGAAAGAGAAAGAGCTATTTAACTTGTTTTTTTGAATAATAATACTAGCATGTATTTAGTGAGCACTACGTGAGGGCACTGTGCTAATTATGTGCATTATCCCACGTGGTCTGTGCAGTCCCCTTGACGTTGGTACCATTATGAACCCATTTTACAGACAGGAACACTCGGGCATCAAAGTTAAATGTCTTGCCTGGGATCACGTAGCTAGTAAAAGACAGAGCCAGCATTTGACCCCAAGACTGTCATTCTTTCAACCTCTCTGCTCTGCTGTCTCCTATTTCTCTCTTTTAACTTTTGCAAAAGCCCTGATGATAGTGTGTGGGGTGAAGAATACTGGCTGGATAAACAGGATTTGCTATTTTATTCGCATACTCCATCGTGATTCTCTCATTTATGTCTCTATTTGTTCCCTAAACATTTATTGAGCACTTATGGTGCTAGATGTTTTACTAGGCTCGAGAGATCCCCGGATAAAATCCCCACGGTACTTGCCCTCAGGAAGCTCACTCTAACAAATGGCTAAAACTTAAAACCCAGAGCAAGAAGTGCTACAATACAGATGCATAAGAGTGACAGATTTTGCCTGAGGGAATGGGGAGGTTTGCAAGAGGGACTGACATTTGACCTGAGCCTGGAAGGGCCTTCCAGGCAGAGAGAACCATCTGGGCAAAGACTAAAGAAGTAAGTAAGCCTGGTGAGGCTAGTTTGTGGGGTCCTTGAGTAACCGAGAGGACAGATCCACCGGAAACTAAGACTGGGAAAGTATCGCAGGCCAGACCATGAGGCTTACTAAGGAGTCTGATGCTAGTTTAATCTCTGAAATCGACTGTTTGTGATCTCAGGCAAGTCCCTTCCCATCTCTGGGCCTCAGTTTCCCTATCTCTACAATGCAGTCATTAGCCTAGACGAGAGATTGAAAACCAGTGACCCATGGCTAGATCTGGGCCACACATGAGTTTTCTTTGGTCTGCATGTTTCTTTCTTTAACAGAGAGCCACCGTTCAAGAGTTCACATCAAAATCCAGGTCTCTAGCTACTTTTGAAAATAAAGCCACAACAGATGGCACCTACTTTCCCACACAGCCAGAAGTGGCTGGAGTGAAGAAGCAGATGCATTACTCAGGTGAACGGAGTGCTTTCCAGTTTGCCACAGTCTCCGCCACTCCCTATCATATGCCCAACACCAAGGCCAACTAAATATGGTCATGTGTCCTCACGCTGATATTGTTGATTAGTGTTTTTTTTTAGAGGATATATACCTCTATAACCATGATACTAACAAAAGTGGGAAACAAAATCTAGTCCAAGAAAGGACCACATTTTAAGAAAAATAGTAGAGGGCATATTTTCATATTGAATTAAAGAAGATTTCTGTATATTTTCTAGACAAACAAAGGTGTGCCTGGGTTGAAAGAATTCAGTTGTATTCATTCAATGTTCCTGCTGGCATCTGAGTCTGAACCCTGGGCTTCGTATGTCTCTAAAACTTCACTCTGGGTCCTGAGGAAACCTGCTGTGGAGCCCTGGAGTTGGGGCTTGGCCAGCAATATGGCCCTAACAGAGGGCCAGGGCGAGAAGCAGATTGCCGGTCACTTTGTCTATCTCCCAATGTGGCCCGTTATGCATGAACCCTCTCTGGCTTTCATTGAGAGGTGTGTAAGTCACTTGGGTGGGGAGAGCCTCCAGCTACCAACTGACCCCACTGGAAGAAGGAATCCCTCATCCACTGGCACCTGGCACCCACCCCCCCCCAGCAGCCCAGGAAGAAAGACGTGGCAGGGACCTTGGAATGGCACAGGTGAAGCATCCTGTGTGACACATGGTCTGCTGAGGTGAGCTCTGGTAAACTATAGCTTTGATTTGCCAATCAGTACACTTCTCCCCTGTGAACCTTCAACTTCCCTGGATCTATGCTCTTGTCTCTGTAACCTTGCAGTGCCTACCCCTTGACTCTGTGTGACTTGTGTTGGTCACTAAGACGTTAGCAAACACAAGGCAAGCAGAGGCTTGACATGTGCTTATGCGTTTTCTCTTCTCCTCTTGCCCTTCTGCCTTCTCCACGAGAACACACCCAGGCCAACCTGCTGGAAGATGTGACTCATGGAACAGAGCCCAGATCTCCAGTTGTCCCAGCCAAAGCCTTCCTAGGCCCACAACATCCAGCCTACCGTGAAACCTGGGAGAAAGCCAGCCCAAATCACCCTTAGCCAACCCACAGCTGACACCATACTCATGACTTGGGCCAGATGAGAGCAGAAGAAACTCCCCGTCAACTAGCAAACTCAGAAGCTGAGGAAATGCTTACTGCTTAAGCCGTTTTTGGAGTGGCTTGTAACACAGGATTCTTATGGCAACAGATGACTGATAGACCCTCCCCACAAGGATGTTTCTTCCCCAACAGCGCAATCCTTCCGCCATGTCAGCAGCCCCTACCTCTTGTCCCCAGGCTGACTCCTAGAAGATGAAGTGGGTCCAGAGCCCAAAGTGTTTGGTGTCTTTCAGAGGTGGGTCTGGGGTTTAACTCTGCCCATTCCCAACTCTATTGCCTTTCACCAGCACTTTATTTTTTGAAGCCTCAGTTTCCTCATCTGTTTAATGGGAAGAATAGTAATACAAACAGTGCTGGCTTTATAGAGCTGTTGTGATGATTAAATGAAAAAGGCAGGTAGAAAGAACATTCAGCCCAGTGCCTACCATGTGGTACACGTTCAATAGTAATCAAATGAGTCTCACTCCCACCCCTTCCCCTTTCCTCTTTCTATTAATTTTCTCAAACTCTTGGTGGAGTTTCATCCTTTCTCCACACAGCAGTGGGCACCCAGGCAACTCTTTCAACCTGTACTGAGCGTGATGATGTCAGAGCACACACCTGCAGAATTTCCCCCTGGCAAGAACCACAGACGACGCCTAGTTACCATGAGCCTGGGATTCCCCACCGCCTTCCTCATTTTCAGTAGGTCACTGAAGATGGCCATAAGCACACTCTGACATGCCAGACATCACTTTGCACTTAGGAAACATAATCAGCAACACATCTAGAAGTCAAGGTTTGTCCCCAAGAGAGGCTGATGGTGCAGAAAAATGAGATTCTTTGTGTGGTGTAAATACCGGTGCTTCCCAAAGTGTGCACCGACAAAATGTTTCCCCATGGTACCCCCTAAAGAAATAAATGATAGATAGATAGATAGATAATAGATAATAGATAGATGATAGATAGATAGATAGATAGAAATAGGACAATCCAAGGAAAAATAACTTTGATAAATTCTGAGCCAAACAGGCTTTGTGGAAGAACTTCTCAGAGACATTCAAGGATAATGTGTATTATTTCTCTCCAGCAACGAGGTAGAGAATGTTGTGTTTTTTAAAAAGTGATTTGACCACACAGCCCTCCATTTTGGAGTAATGTTTTACGAGACCAATAGCCCATGGAATATCCTTTTGGGAAATGGAGACTCGAATTCCAAGTTGGTAACGTGGCTGCCATCGCAGACAAGCCATCCCCACCGTCAGGTATTTCTCTGCCTCGTGGGAGACGCGGGGTGCAGTCACTGTTCTCCCTCTTACCGTCCCTGGCTCTTTTGTTTGGGTCTCTCCTTACTCCCCTGTTTGTTTGGCCACCAATAAGAGCTGAAAGTTTGACTTCCCTTGGTTATGGTTTTTTTTTTTTTTTTTCTCTTCTTAGAGTGAATTGTGCAGGCAGATGCGGGCAATTCGTTACTCCTCCCTGGTAGTGTGAACGCCCAAGAAGGCAGAGGTCCCTTCTTTGTGATGGAATAAAGCGGGGATGCTAGAAGCATTAGTCCTTCTTCATCATCCCCCAATCAGATGAGGTTTAAATGGAATTCTGTCAGGGTCACCGACATGATTTTTTTTTAAACAGGCACACAAGATACCATTACATTTCATCTTAGGACAATTGTTCTCTGAGCAAAGTGTGTTATTTTCCTGTAGGTAATCCCCTTACCAGATTGTGGATTTTCCATGTTTAACATCAGCCGCGACAACCAAAAAGCAACGAACTGTGTTATTGACAATGTTTTAATTACAATACATAAAAGATCCAAGACAGCAAAGACGAGAAAATTATCTGCCTGACGTGGCATTTGTATGTTTAAGAAAACTCACAGTAGCGGTTCTAGCACGACGCATATATATAATTTTTTCTGCTAATGCTAAAAATTCTAGTAGCATGTATGGGACTGCTTTAAAGGAAAAAATAACATTAATAGAAATGATTGTCCCTGGCAGCATGATAAATGAAATTAGAAGCTCTTAGAATTGTGGGCTTGCAACAATGTTAGTGTGAAATATAATCGTTGGATTGCTTTGTTCTTTTTTCCAATAAAAGGTGGAAGCTTTTGAGTATTGTTATTAGGCGAGTTAAGCTGGGCTTCTGTACAGCATAGTTTTGTGTGTCTGAACCAGCAGAAGCTTTTGAAGTCCCACGATTCCTTCTGCTTGCTAATTCTTCCATTTGTTTGATTTTTGGTACAAAGAAAATGAAAGAATATGATGAGATTATGGCATTTTAAGTCAATATTTATTAAAAAATCAATCTAGATGAAAATCTGCCCATCCCTCTAATTAGATGAGGCAACTTGAGGTTGATTTTTAATTGCAAAAGTAATTACACAGAGCAGATAGCCAGTGACATTTGATTATCTAGGTGATTGATTAAAAAGCCGAGCTCACCAAGCAGATTGCCAGCCAGGGAATCCAGACAAAAGAGCAAATTAAAAAAGTTGTCCTGTTAGTAATCACAAAATTCAAGGATGAAATTACAGAGCCAAACACCTCCATTGCCCCCTCATCTTCATCACTCACTCCACTCGCATTCACTCCAATGCCTGATAAAGAAATGGATTAGTGTGAAATTAATTGAAGAAGGAAAAAGAAGTGGTGGTGGTGGGGGACCGAATTCACGGCTGAGCATAGGGCTTTTAACAAGTTGAAACAAATTTCTCCAGTTTTATAATAAACTTCTCTGTTTTGGCAAGAGAGATGTTTTCATAAAGGATCTTTTCAGAATGTTTGATGATATTAATTTATCTATTAAGAGAGAGGGAGGGGAAAAAGATCTCACTTTCTAGCAGAATAGGATATTAAGATGTCTTGCTTGTTCTTCATTTCATTATAACATGAAAGCCTGGGGAACAGGCTGTACATTTGGCAAGAGAATCCTTGGATTTGTAAACAGCCCTAGCTGACATATTGGGCAGAATAATGAAGGGGCTTCCCGGTCATTCAGAGGGACCCTGGTGGGGTCCACTTGAGGATATTGTGGATAAAGGTGGAAGGGTATATACCAGAGCAGTCCCCAAGAGGACCTTGGGTCTGGCTCACAGCGATAATTCCAAGTCCCAAGGAGTACCAGAAAAGCAAAAGGGAAACTGAGGCAGGGCCCCCCAGTGCAGCTTGGGCAGCCCTGAGAGCTCTGGCCGCCTCCTCACGACTGCTTGTCAGCACTGCTATGGGTAGGATGTAATGAAGCAGTCAAGAGATAAAGTCCAAATCACTGCTAACATCTATCCTTCTGCTTTGTCAGCAGATACCGTCCAGGCAGAGTTGGATGGGAGCGATGTGCTCCTTACAACCCTCCAGGGCAGCTGATTTCAGCTAATTCCAGGGTCCAGAGCCTGCAGGTGCCACAGAGAGATGCTATGTCAATAGACAGATGCTTGGATTCCCAGCCTCTGATACTAGTTAATGCAACCCCCTCCTTGTATTCACTATTTTGCTTTTTCGAAAACCCATTTATTCCTTCAACACATCCTTTTGGTAAGGGAGTTTGATATTATGGTTAAGAGTTCAGGCTCTTAGAAAACAATTTAGCATCATCCAGGGCAACTGGAGTTACACACACCCTCTGACCTAGCAATTCTTCCACTAGGCATGCATCCTAGAAAAACATGTGCAATGTACACCAGCAGACATAGGCAAAAACACTCATAGCAACAAGGTTCTTATAGTTGCTGAAAACTGGGAACAGACCAAATGCCCATCACCTGAAAAATGGATAAATAAATTGAGGTATATCATTCAATGGCATACTACACACACATAAACTTTCACAGTCACAACATCAGCCCAAGCAGCAAGACACGAAAGAATATTTACTGAGTGATTCCATTTACCTCAAGCTCAAACTCAAGGAAAGCTAAATTACATTGTCTAAGAATCTATAGGTGGTCCAAGGAGAGGAAGGATTATAATCAGGGAGGAAGTGGAGTAAGTCTTTGGGGTATTTGCAATGTTTTAGTTTTATTTTTTGTCAGTGGTGGTGGTTATCAACTGTTTGTCCCACTGTACATATATGTTTCTTGGTTTTTTTTCTGAATGTAGGTTATCTTTCACACATGCACACACATATTGGTGTATATATAGATATATGAATTTAAAAATAGATGCTACACAAATTCATGGCAAGAAGGGAAAGTAGACTGCAGATGTGGTACTTTGATAATGTTTGGTAATGTGGTACTGTAATGTTTTATTTCTTTTATTTCAAAAAAAAACCCTCCAGTTTAGTTTTTATGTTTGAGTTCTTTTGTTTAAAAGACTTGTAGCAAATATGGCCAAATCTTAACAAACATAAATTCTAGTTCATGGGAACATGGATATTTAAAATGTATCCATTACACAATTTTCTTTTTCAAGAATTCTGAAAAGAAAAAGAAACTACTTACTGCATATGAAAAAAACACTAATAAGGACCCAGGCTGAGTTCTGTGGGAGCCAAAAGAGGAAGAACCTGATTTGCCTGACGTGAGCAGAGAAGGTTTCCAGAGGAGGTGCCACTTGAACAGAATCTTGGCAGATAAGTAGAAGTTCACCAGATAGATGCAGAGGATGAGGCGATTGAGTGGAAAAGAATATAGCAGTATGAGTAGATTGCAGACAATTAGTGCTACTAGAAGACCCCTCTGGGCCTCATTTTCCCAATCTGTAAAATGGGCCATTTTCCATCTCTCACATACCAGGCTCCAGAAAATATGGACACTCAATTTAGCAAAAGCAGTGAAGATCCTGGGCTTTTAAAATTTTTTTTATTTATTTATTTTATTATTTTTGGCTGCATTGGGTCTTCATTGCTGCACGCGGGCTTTCTCTAGTTGCGGCGAGCAGGGGCTACTCCTCGTTGCGGTGCACGGGCTTCTCATTGCAGTGGCTTCTCTTGTTCTGGAGCACAGGCTCTAGGCACGTGGGCTTCAGTAGTTGTGGCTCATGGGCCCTAAGGCACAGGCTCAGTAGTTGTGGTGCATGGGCTTAGTTGCTCTGTGGCATGTGAGATCTTCCCGGACTAGGGCTTGAACCCGTGTTCAGGCCACCAAGAACAATGCAGTGAACCCTGCACTGGCAGGCGGATTCTTAACTACTGCGTCACCAGGGAAGTCCCAAGACCCTGGGCTTTTGACACAGCCTGCCCAAGTTCAAGTGCAGCTCCTTGGGCAGACAGTCAATCTCCCTGTGCTCCTCCTGCCTTGTCTGTACAAATAGTGATAACAGTACTTCAGTATTTACCTTGTAATACTTTGGTAAGGATGCAATGAACTCATACACTTAAAATATATACATCAGTGCCTGGCAGATATTAAGGTCTATGGGAGGATTTATCTGTTGATTCTCAGATATCTGTGACATCCATTCATGACTTTTTCAGAAGTTCTGGCCGTTTCGTTGCCTCTGTCCACAGCAATTTCACAGGCTCAAGGATTCTGCCATGTTCACCAGGGGAATTCTCATAACCCGGTGCTCACCTCACCCCGGTCACCTGATGATTGTGCTTCCAGATTTGCCAAGTATTCCCTCTCCATAGCTACCCCTCCTCCTTTAATAGCTCTTTTTCGCTGGGATCTCATTCATTCTTACTTGTCTGAGTTTTCCCTTCTTGTCGTTACTGTCAGCCAAATTCTCCGAAGGCCACAAGCAAAGATCCCCCAAATCCATACTCAATTACATTGCCCTCTCGAGGGGATGGAGACTAGTCCGGGAGATAACAAGAAAGATACCACTGTTGGCTTTTCCTTTTTTCAGGGCTTTGGAGCAGGGCTTCTCTCCTCTCTGTTAGCCACTGTTAGGTAAATGTTCCCAGGCAGGTGCCCTCTGTCTATGGGTAGGAAGCAGTTACTGGTGAGGCTGAGGGTGAAATCCTCTGAGGGCAGTGCCCAGAGGACGAGTGGGGGGCGTCTTTTCCTGATGCACACTTGGACTTTGACATTGGCGAGGTGGGCAGGAGCTTGGGGTTTGATCCTGGGCTATCAGAGCTGGGGGGAAACATAGCAAGAGCTGGTCCAGCCCCCTCACGACACAGATGAGGAAACTGAGGCCCCGAGAAGGCAGAGCTGGGAGCACAGCCAAGCTCCCTGATTTCCAACTCATTACTCTTTCTCTCTGCCACGTTGATTAGCCCAGCTTTTCACCCCCATCTCTAGGGGCAGTAAATCGATGGCAAAAAAGTCCCCAATTTTTCATGCCTTTCTATAAACACATTATTTGCATTATTGTCATTGCAGCTCCTCACATCAAGAAGTAAAGTCTGTTTCCCCACCAAAATCTGTATTAGTTTGTAGGGCTGCCATAACAAAGAACCATATAGACTGGGAGGCTTCAACAACAGAAAAGTAATCTCTCATATTTCTGTAGGCCAGAAGTCCAAGGTCAAGGTGTGGGCAGGGTTGGTTTCCTCTGAGGCCTCTCTTCTTGCCTTGCAGATGGCCATCTTCTCCCTGAGTCCTCACATGGTCTTCCCTCTTGCATGTCTGTGTCCTAGTCGCCTCTTCTTATAAAGACACCAGTCATAATGGATTAGGGCCCTACCCACATGACTTCATTTTACTTTAATCATCTTTTTAAAGGCCCTATCTCCAGATACAGTCACATTTTAAGGTACTAGGGGTTAGGACTTCAATATATGAATAGGGGCTGAAATTGTGACTGGCTTTGGCCAACAGAATATGGCAGAAGTGATGGTGCCAGCTCCAAGCCTAGGCCTCATAAGACCTTGCATGCTTCTTAGCACTCTCAGTGCCACCACCAGTGAACACGCCTGGACAAACCTATTGGCCATATGGAGCAGAGGGGGAGGCCATCCTAGATCGGCCAATAGCCAGCTAACTCCCAATATGTGAGTGAGCACAGCCAAGAGCCACAAAATAGACCCACAGGTAACCAGCCAGCTGACCAGAGACACCTGAGTGTGCCTAGCCCGGCCCAGCAGAACCACCTATCCACCCAGCAGACCCATGAGCTTTTAAGCCACTGGGTTTGTGTTTGTTTAGTGTGTGGCATATTATGGCAGATAACTGATACATTAACCCACATTGATTTTATTCATTGAACGCTTTACTCTGGCCGGATACTGTTAAGCACTTTGCATGTATTAGCTCATTTAACTATTCTATTCCCACTTTTCAGATCAAGAACCTGAGGCAAAGAGAATGTGTGACCTGCCCAGGGTTGCGTAGTGTGTTTGCTAAAAGAATCAAGATTGGAACTCAGGCAGTCTGGTTCTAGAACCCCTGTTCTTTGATCATACTCTATGGTGCTTTTCTGTTATTGCTTAAGATGAATTATTTCTCTTCTACTGAAGTTATCAATAGATTTGACAGGAGAGCAATTCCCAGGTCCCACATTCCTGACTCCAGGGTGGCCTCTTCGTAAGGAAGCCAGGGAGGGGATGAGGAGGGGTGAAGATCTTCTTCCTAATCGCTTTCGGTGTATGACCTGAGGTCTGCAAGTTAATTTTTCTCCCCTGTATCTAGAATAGTAGGAAAGTTGGGAGCTATTTTCACGAGGGCAATGGTGGTGAATGAGGCATGTCTAGACCAGGCTGCTCTTGGAATGAGAAGTTTCTGCGTCCCAGCTGTTTCGTAGGCTTCCTGAGTTTCCTCGGTTCCTGCTAGTCCCAAGACCTACCCCCTTCATCTCCCATCAATTTTGTAACCCTTATACCTTTCCTATAAAACATTTGTGTTTAATCAGCCAAACTGATTAACACCAAGAACAATCACCATGTCACCAATTGTATTTCATTCATTCAACAAACATTCATTGAGCACCTACTGTATGCCAAGTGCTATTCTAGGTGCTGCGGATACAGCAATGAATAAAGCACACGAATCCCATGCTCTCATGGAGCGTCCATTCTCGTAAACATGAGTCCTTTCCTGTTAAATGTGTTTGTGGGAAATGCAAGTACATCTCATCCTTCAAGGCAGCCAGATGATCAAGACCTTCAGAGTCAGTCCAGTCTGGATTTAAATCCCATAGAAAGGTCTTTAAAACTTCACATCTGAACCCCAAAATGAATTAGAATTTTTACTCCTGTCTATCCTATCTGGTTTATCTCATTATAAAGCCATTCCTAACTGTGTGATGTTTAAACAGGTCCATCAGCTTCTCCAAGCCTCACTTGTCTCTTTACGTGGAGTGTTGCAATTCCTAGGTTTCAGTAATAGCAGCTGTCTCTTAAGTAACTAAGTTCCAGGCATTTTTCTTACTATTAAATGTTGTCCTTGTCCCAGTTCCAGGAGATAGGTACTATAATTCGTCCGCAGGCTGGCCACTTGCGGGTCTGCTTGAAGATCTGCTCTCCCACCCCACCCTTCTTCCCCTGTTCTGCTCTGCATTCAGGGAACTGAACTCGATAAACGGTTTCTCAGACTTCCTTGCCTCCTCCAAGGTACTGGCTCCCATGAGATGGCCCTGAATCCTGGACTCTGAAATGCCATCTTCCCCCTTGTCCCTTAGCCCTTGGGGCGGTAATAACTTCGTATTGCTAATCTCTGTGTTTTCTCACTGCACCTGTTTGGTGTCTTAGCTCTAGCTCTTCCATAGCTATACATGTAAATATATATATTATGTGGGTATGTATACACACACGCATTTGCATATATACATGCACATACATACATATGTATCGATATGATTTCTGTGTGTATATATACACAGGCATACAGCAGAAGCTGTATCACCTTTTAATTTTTTTTTCTTTTTTTATTGAAGTATAGTTGATTTACAGTGTTCTGTTAGTTTCAGGTATACAGCAAAGTGATTCAGTGCTATATATATTTACATATATATAAAAATATATTCTTTTTCAGATTCTTTTCCATCACAAGATATTGAATATAGTTCTTTGTGCTATACAGTAGCTCCTTGTTGTTTCTCTGTTTTATGTATAGTAGTGTGTATCTGCTAATCCCAAACTCCTAGTTTAATTTTAATTTTTATCTGAATATTCTTTTTAAAAAAATTATCACACAGTAGAATTAACTTTTTTAATGTATGGGTTCATCTAACCACCATTACAATCAGGACACAGGACAGTTTCATCACCTCCAAAACTCCCTCTTACTATCTACTATGGGGGTTGTAATACTATCCCCCTTTTCATTACTAATATTGGTAATTTGTGTCTTCTATAATTTTAGTCAGTCTTGGTATAGGTATAGCCATTTTTGGTCTTTTCAAAGAAACAGCTTTTCTGTTTTTGATTTCATTGACTTCTGCCTCTTTCTGCTTGCTTGCTTTGGTTTTATTTTGCCTTTTTTTTGCCTTTTTTTTAGTTTCTTCAGGCAGAGGCTTAGATTCTTAATTTGAGAACTTTCTCCTTTTCTTTTCTTTTTTTAAATTAATTTATTTATTTTTGGCTGCTTTGGGTCTTCATTGCTGTGCGCAGGCTTTTCTTTAGTTGCGGCGAGTGGGGGCCACTCTTCTTTGCAGTTCGTGGGCTTCAGTAGTTCTGGCATGTGGGCCCAGCAGTTGTGGCTCACTGGCTCTAGAGCGCAGGCTCAGCAGTTCTGGCACATGGGCTTAGTTGCTCCACGGCATGTGGGATCTTCCCAGACCAGGGCTCGAACCCACAACCCTTGCCTTGGCAGGTGGATTCCCAACCACTGCGCCACCAGGGAAGCCCTCTGCTTTTCTTAATATAAACTTTTAATGCTATAAATTTCCCTCTAAGCACTGCTGTATCTGCATCTTACAAATTTTGAAATAAGGTGTTTTTGTTTCTGTTCAGTTCAAAATCTTTTCTAATTTCCCTTGAGACTTCCTCTTTGACTTGTGGATTATTTAGGACTGTGTTGTTTCATTTCCAAGTGTTTAGTCCAAGATCTTCTTGTTATTCATGATTAACTTCTTCTCTTGTTCCTTTGTTTCTCTTTTCCTGCCCTCTTTTGGGTTGTTTGAATATTTTCACATTTCATTTTAATTTTTCTATTGTGTTTTTTTATCACACCTCTTTGTTTAGTTTATTTCTTGCTCTAGAGATTACAGTAGTATGCATACTTAACTTTTATAGTTTCCTTAGGATTGATAGTTTACCACTTCAAGTTGAAAGTAGAAACCTTACCACTGTATAGGTACTCTTACCCACCTTCCTTTATATCATAGGTGTTTTATATATTATATCTACCTGCATTGACAACTCCATCAAACAATGTTATGATTTTTGCTTTCAACCACCAGACACATTTTAAAGAATTTAAGAGAAGAGTAGTCTATTATATTTTCCCAGATACTTAGCATTTCTGTTGCTCCTCCTTCATTCCTGATGTTGTAGGTCTCCTTCTAGTGTCATTTCTTTTCTGTCTGAAAAATTTCCTTTTGCAATTATTTTAGAGCTCATCTGTTGGCAATGAATTCTTTTATTTTCCTTCATTTGAAAACGTTTATTTCACCTTCATTTCTGAAGGATATTTTTGCTGGTTATAGAATTCTAGGTTGGTATTTCTTTTCTTTTAGCACTTTAAAAATAACATTCTTCTTTTTTCTGGCATCCTTGGTTTCTGATGAGAAATTCACAATCATTCTAATTGCTGTCCCCTTATAAGGAATGCATCATTTTCATCTGGCTCATTTAAATATTTTTTTCTTTGATCTAGTTTTCAGCAGTTTGATTGTGATTCTTTTAGGTTTGCGTGTTTAAGGTTCACTGAGCTTCCTGAATCTGTAGGTTTATGTCTTTCATCCTCACTCACTTCTCTGTCATCTCATTCTGCTACTGAGCCCATCCAGTGAGTTTTTCATTTCATTTTTTTTTAATTCTAAAATTAGATTATGAACTTTTAAATTTTGTCATTTATATCAAGAGTGTTCACAGTTACTTATTAGAGCATTTGTTTAATTGCTGCTTTGTCAGATAGTTCCAACATCTTTCTTATCTCAGGGTTGGCATCTGTTGATTGTCTTTTCTCATGCAAGTTGAGATTTTCCTGCTTTTTCATATGCCAAGTAATTTGAGATGCTATCATGGACATTTTGAATATTAGATTACGAAATACTAGGTCTTATATAAATCCTATAGAGAAGGTTGACATTTTTATTTTAGCAGGCAATTGACTTGTCCTGTTCAAGTTGCAAGTTTCAACCCATCTTCTGCAGGCTAGGGTCAGTTCAGTTTTTAAAGTCTTTGTAGTGTTATTTGACTCTGGTCTGCATGCACACCACCCGTCGCCAGTGTGGCACATGGGCAGTGGTCTTTGTGTCAGTTCAGTTCTCAAAGTCTTTGGTATGCTAATTTGAATCAGATCCATGCATGTGCAGCTCAGAGGTGAGCCCAGGAATTCATAAACCACTTTATGCGGTTGCTTTCCTGAACTCTTCTCTCTCTGTTATCTCCCTGGTACTTTTCAACACAGTAAGGAGTCCCTTTTCTGTTCTCTATCCAGGAAGTCGGGGCTTTAGTTACCCCAATCTGCCACGTATTTCCATGACTATGCAGGGCCAAGTGGTGGAAGGAGCAGGGGAAAAATGATAAACTCACCCCCAGTTCAGTGATATTTCAAGTTCCGGTCTTCCTGAATCTGCCCATTACCCTTACTTTTCAGAGTCCTCAAATATCTGCTCCAGGTATTTTATACACAGTTGTATAGCTGTATTCAGTGAGAGAGACAGGAGATGTGCACTTACTCTACCTTAGCTAACATCAGTACCGACCTATATCATCTTTTATGACAGTGACGGTGAGGCCTTGCCAAGTCACATGGTATCACTTCTGCCACACTCTATTAGTCAAGGCAGTTACAAAGGCTCATCCTGGTTCAATGGGAGGGGAGTGACAAGGTTCTGAAGGCACATGTGGGACCAGAAATATTGTTGTAGTCAATTTTGGAAAATATAGTATGCCACAAATAGTAACGAGGAAGAAAGAAATTAGATCAAAAGGGAAATATGAAGAAGCTCAGGGTAAGGCTGTTGTATACAAAACATGGGCCCCAAGGTTCTGCATACTTGCTACTCTCCTCCTTATGCTTTCGGAGCAGCCTAGTAACTAAGGGAAGGTGAGAAGCATGATTCTTTACAATAGTGCTTCTCATATGTATCCAGGAGTATACCCCTGGGGAGGCTGGGAGCAGAACCTGAGTGGTTTTTCCTTCTCAAGGAATAATGACACCCTGGGAGCATGTGAAGATGCTTACTGTGTGCTTTTGTCACAACCGTAAGAGGTAAACCCTTAGAAGCTTCAGACACACCTGCATATCCCCCTCAGGGAACCTGAACCCTGGTTGGAGAGGTTGGTTTCATAAGTTTCACAGTGTCCATACAGTAAAACCAATTTGATCTCTCCAGAGATGGTTCATTTTTCCCTGGTCTTGAAACTCAAGAGCAACTTCTTCCATGGACCCTCTTAAATGGACATTGTGACCACAAGGTCAATGACCTCAAAAAGAAAAAGAATCCCTGCAGTGATGCTAAATGTCAGGGCCTTTTCTAATACAGTGACAGAACAGTGAGGCTCAGAGAAGGCGCCCTGAGTTTGAATCCCAGCTCAGCACAGCACAAGCTTTGCGACTTGAGCAAGTCACTCCATCTTCCAACCCTCAGTTCCAAGTCTCAGAGACAATAATAGTGTCTACCTCATAAAGTTATTGGGGGGCTTAACTGAGTGAGATCAAGCCTGTAAAGCACAGTAGCTGGGACTCAGCAACCCATCCTTGAGTACCAATTATTACTAATATCAGATAAGTCAGCCCGAGACCAGAACCTAGGCTGAGGCCAACCTCTCCCCAAGAGGTAACCTAACTTCTCTGTGCCTCAGTTTCCTCATCTGTAAGCTGGAAAGCAGAATGGTATCTATCTCTTAGGGTTACTTAAAGGATTAAATTAGGAGTGAGAGAAATGGGGAGCTTTTGGTTAAAGGGTGCCAACTTTCGTTTATAAGTTAAATAAGTTCTGGGATCTCATGTACAGCTTGTTGATTACAGTTAACGATACTGTCTTGTATACTTGAAATTTGCTAAGAAAATAGATCTTAAGTGTTCTCACCACACACACACAAAATGGTCACTATATGAGGCGATATTAACTTGATTATGGTGATCATTTCACAATGTATATTAAATCATCATGTGGTACGCCTTTAAATAATCACATCGTACAACCTAAATAGATACAATTTTTATTTGTCGATCATACCTCAATAGAGTTAGAAAAAATAAAATTTTAAAAATTAAAAATTAACTTAGAAAAATGATTCAAGGAGCTAAGCAGGTAAAGTGCTTAAAATAGCACTTGGACAAGGCAAGTCTGCAGAAGCCTCTGCAAGTTATTATTGGAAATTTACGAACTGTGAAACTGGGGTAAATGTATTTCAAGGTTAAATAGTATTGTGCAAGGAGATATAGGAAGCCATACGTTAAAGATGGTATATTTTCCTGGAATGTCAACTTGACAATTTAAGAAGAAAAGCCTAATGAATATGGACCAACGTGCCCCCAGCTATGCTGTTCTCTAACAGTCCGTGGTTGATACCTAAGGATCCCAAGAATCCCACCCTCTCTCCCAAAAGTGATGTCTGGACTTCAGGGAGAGGACAGAAGAAGCCCCTGGATGACACGAAGGCACCTGGCCACCAGAGAGTGTGCAGGCACAGCACAGTCACAGCCTTGGCTGCCTTCTCCATCCCAGCTGCCTCAAGCACGGCCGTTTTCCACATTCCCCTTCATTAAACAAGAAACTCAGATGTTGGTAATTAGATCTCCGTCCCCAGCTGCCAAGTCACATTCGGTTCCAAAAAGCCCTGTATACAGCTACTTGTGTGTTTGTTAACAATGTCCCCACAACAGGTCTGCAATTAGAGCCCATCTGTTAGGTTTCTCAGAAAGCAGTGCCAATCAGGCTGGTGAACTTGGAGTCCTCCTTGTTGTGAATTTCTGACCAGAAACCTTGTGGCAGAAGGCCACCTGTCCCTGAGTGAGTGTCTGGGGCTGGGGGCCCCTGGATACCAGTCATAATGAGTGCTCGTAATAAATGTTAAGGAAGGTGGGCATGATCAGATGATGGCAGGAGCTGCATATATGGCCATCGTGGGGTGTCTGTGCTGGTCTCCTCAATCAAAGCAGACCCCCTCCTTTCTCCTGCTGACCCATTCATCCGCTGGTCACACCCTGTGGGTCTGAATGCTACTACTGGTACCGAGGGGGTCATTTCCCAGCCAGTGCTATTTGGTTGAAATCAAGTATCATTGCTTCCTTCAGTAGGGGGTGGGTCCCCAGTCCCATCCCAGTCGGAGATGCTCTGTAGCCGATGTCAGCTCCCTTCCTGGATGAATCCAGTCTTTCAGAGGAATCAGTGATAAACAGGCCTTCCCTCTGGGAACCGATTGGGGAAAATGGAAAATGTTGGGGCGTAGGAAGAGGACCAGAATTATCAGGATGCAGGTGTAGCCTATTTGAAACCTAACAAATTTAAAAATGTATTTTCCAAAAAGGAAGCTACGCATGCGTGCATCAGAAAACAGTTATTGATGGCCATTAAAAGGAATGAAATAATGCCATTTGCAGTTACGTGGATGGACCTAGAGATTATCATACTAAGTGAAGTAAGTCAGAAAGAAAAAGACAAATATCATATGATATCACTCATCTGTGGAATCTAAAATGTGACACAAATGAACCTATCTACGAAGCAAAAACACTCACAGACATAGAGAACAGACTTGTGGTTGCCAAGGGCGGGGGATGGGGAGGGATGGATTGGGAGTTTGGGATTATCAGATGTAAACTATTATATACAGGATGGATAAACAACAAGGTCCTACTGTATAACACAGGGAGCTATATTGAATATCCTGTGATAAACCATAATGGAAAAGAATATGAAAAAGAAATACATATAAATGAGCCACTTTGCTGTACAGCAGAAATTAAACACAACATTGTAAACCAACTATACTTCAATAAAATTAAAAAAAAAAAAGTTATTGAGCATTGACTCAAGGTGAGGGTCCTTGCCAGGCACAGAAACAGGGAGGTTAGAGAGACATGGCCGTCCCACCTACCTTGTCAAGCTTTGACAAAGACAGTGGTTTGCAACTCCAACTGCACATAAGCATCTTTTAAGGAGCTTTAAAAAATACTAATGCAATTAGGAAAACAATCCCATTTACATTAACACCTAAAATAATTCAATACTTAAGAATAAATCTAACCAAGGAAGAGAAGGACTTGTATGATGAAAACTACAAAAATTGCTGGAAGAAATTAAAGAAGGTCTACATAAATGGAAAGACATCCTTTGTTCATGGATAAGAAGATGTAACATTCTTATGATGTCAATACTACCTAAAATGATCTGCAGATTCAACACAATCCCTATCAAAATTCCAACAGCCTTTTTTACAAGAATAAAAAAGCCAATCTTCAAATTTATATGGGATTGCAAAGGGCCCCAAATAGCCAACACAATCTTGAAAAAGAAGAATAAAGTTGGAGGGCTCACATTATCTGACATTGAAACTTACTACAGTAATAAAAACAGTATGGAACTTGCATCAGAACAGGCATATAGACCAATGGAATATAATAGAAATCCTAGTAATAAACCCTCACATATATGGTGCTATGGACTGAATGTTTGTATCAAAATTCATAGATTGAAGCTCTAATCCCCAATGTGATGGCATTTGAAGGTGGGGCCTTTGGGAGGTAATTAAGCCATGAAGGTGGAGTCTTCATGAAAGGGATTAGTACCCTTAAAAGAACGGGTAAGAGAGAGATGATTTCTCTCTCTGCCATGTGAGAATATAGCAGAAGGCATCCATCTTCAAACCAGGAAAACAGCCGTCACCAAGAACCCGACCATACTGTCATACTGATCTCAGACTTCCATCCTCTATAATTGAGAAACAACCACTTGTTGTTTAAGCCACCCAATCTATGGTATTTTGGTATAGCATCTCAAACTCAGACATATGGTCAGTTGATTTTTGACAAGGGTACCAAGACCATTCAACGAGGAAAGGCAGTCTTTTCACCAAATGTTGGAAAAATTGGATATCCCCAAGGCAAAACAATGAAGTTAAACACTTACCCTAAACCATATATAAAAATTAATTCAAAATGGATCAAAGACCTAAGCTTAATTGCTAAAACTGTAAAACTCTTAGAGGAAAACATTGGGGGAAAATCATCATGACATTGGATTTGGCAATGACGTCATGGATATGACACTGAAAGCAGACAAAAAATTAAAAAAAGATAAATTGGACTCCATTAAAATTAAGAACTTTTGTGCATCAAAGGAGACTATCAAGAAAGCAAAAAGATAACATACTACATGGAAATAATATTTGTAAATAGTATATCTGATAAGGTATTAATATCCAGAATATATAAAGAACCCTTACAACTCAACAACAAAATAACAAACAACCCAATTTAAAAGTAGAGAAAGGATTTGAATAGGCACTTCTCCAAAGAAGATATACAAATGGCCAACAAGCACATGGAAAGATGCTCAACATCATTAATCATTAGGGAAATGCAAATCAAAACTGCAATGAGATACCACATCACGCCAACTAGAATGACCACAGTTTTTTTTTTTAAACTGAAAGATAACAAGTGTTGGTGAGGAGAATCCCCATGCATTGCTGGTAGGATGTAAAATGGTATAGCTGCTACGGAAAACAGCTTGATAGTTTCTCAAAAGCTTAAATATAGAACTCTACCGTATGACCCTAGGCATATATCCAAAATAATTGAAAGCAGGGAATGAAGCAGATATTTGTACACCAATATTCATAGCAGCATTATTCACAACAGCCAAAAGGTGGGAACAATCCAAGTTTCCATCCACAGATGAATGGATAAATAAAACGTGGGCTATAGATTCAATGGAAAGTCATTCAACCATAAAAAGGAATGATGAAATGTTGATACGTGCTACAACGTGGATGGACCTTGAAAACATTACACTAAGTGAAATAAGCCAGATATGGAAGGACAAATATGTACGATTCCAGTTATATGAGGAACCCAAAATATGCAAATTCATAGAGACAGAAAGTAGAATAGAGATTACCAGGGACTGAGTTATCGTTCAATGAGTACAGTTTTTGTTGGAGATGGTAAACAAGTTTTAGGTATAGACAGTGGTGATGGTTGCACACGGTATGAATATGTTTAATGCCACTGAACTGTATGCTTACAAATGGTTAAAATGATAAATATGTTATTCATATTTTACCACACCTACTATGTACCAGCTTCTGTCCCAGGTCCTGGAGATCCCATATGAACTAGGTCAGCAGGTTAGGCAGAGTGGAAATGGGTGGAGACTAGTGATCAAAGGAAGGACAAGGAACGTCACAAAGCACTCCAGGTTTTTAATGTGAGTTGGAGAGGGGCTGAGGATGCCCCTCTAAGAACTATTTCAAGCAGAAGAGTTGCTTCCAGGGTAAGTTTTAGGCATGTTATGCTTGAGCTGCCAACATGCCCTTCACTGTTGAGAAGCAATAGTTAATCTCTGTGATACCACTTATCCATGGTGGGCCTTGGACGTAAGCCTCAGCCTTCCTCACTGATCCTCAGTTTCCTCATCTGTAAAATGGGGGGATGATGATTGAACATTCCTCAAGGGGCTGTTGAAAATCCAATGACTCTGTATGTTCAGTGCCTAGCACTGGATTAAGAGTGTTGGAAAAGATCACTGGTCATTTCAATTGAGTGTCAGATGAAGCAGTTGCTTTGTGTTTAAAGGCCAAGTTAGATCCCCAGAATATGTGTTCCTATTCTGGAAAATATGCAAGAAAAAGACCTACAGAGTAAAAGATTCCTATCTCCTATCCCACCCACTCTTGAGCATATATTCTCGGAGAAGGCAGAATCTCCAGCACCATTCAAATGGCTGCCCCATCTCTGTCTTGCGTGGCCTACGGAAAGACAAGCTCATTTCCGGGGGGGCCACCAGGCTTGACTGCCAATGACCGGGGCCGATGGCAGAACCCAGCATGGACAGCTACTGATAAGGAGGGACCAGGGGCCTCTGCTGGATGCCTGGGTGATTGACAAAGCCCCCCTGGCTCCCAGAACTGAAATCAACCTTGGCAAGAAGGGGAGAAGAGAAGAGAGGGGAGGCTCTGCATTTGCCTGGATTATTTATCCGAAAGGGACTAAGGGGAAAATCTGGACTGGGTTTATCTCTCTTTCCTAAATCACATTCTCTGCCCTTGGGTAGAATCTGGGCTGGAAAGCAAAGTTTGGTTCAGTTAACAAAAAATAAAGGTCCGTTTTCATACATCTGAGTTTGTGGCTACGAAGGACATCCCTGCTACATTGCCAGCTTGCTATGGAGAAGTGAGGGAGGACACCTCTGCTATGTGATTTGGATCCACAGACATGTATGAAACACTCTCGCTTCAGCAATAAGAGGAGGGGGAATGCAAGATGCTCGTTTGAACCAAAATATTAAGGTCGTGGGGAGTTTCCCTTATATTGTCCGGTAGACTGGAAGCTTAGAGAAGTCTGTTAGTGAGAGCCTTGCCATTTCCTGGACCATCTCCTGGAAGAGGTGCCATCAGAGTTGGGACTTGAAAGAGAGGCTACAGTGAAAACCTGAAGACATGGTTGGGTTTTATTTTTCCCCTAAAACACCGAGAACTGAGGGTCTCCGTGATGAAAGATAAGACTTTGCATTTAATGCGGAGTCTTCTAGCTCAGTTGTGAGGGTCAGGCCATGCTAGCAGGACCATACTCTAGCATGAGTGCCAATATTGAGAGAGTGGAGTTTGAGAGCACGGGCTCCACCGTCAGAAAAGCTCTGCTGTGTGACTTTGGGTAAGTCACTTAGCCTCTCTGAACCCCTTCAGTCTCTATAAAAAGAAGGCAATAACACCAACATTATAAAATTCTTCTGAGGATAAATGAGAATCATGTACAGATAGAGACACAGACCTGGGTTGGATCCAGTGCTGCAAACGCTCCTGCTGCCTTTCACATGTAACCCTGTTCCCCCTAGAGCCCTGCTCCTCTAGAGATAATGAAAACTCGTGACTTGCCAGGCTTCTCTCAAGCTGCAGTCAGCCTGCTGTGATCTCGGGCACAGGTTTAGCCACGTCCACAGATGGCAGCTACGGGGCTCTGGGAGGGGAGAGAGCCACTTCTCCTTTGGGGGCAGGGAAGAATCCATCCTCCTTTCAGCATCCATCAGGGCTGATGATGGGGAAGCCAAGCAAGCTTCAAGGTGCCTCCTCTAACTGTGGAAGGGGCAAGGTGTGGAAGAGGGAACAGCGTGTGCAAAGACTCTGGCACACTGGAGGAAAAGAAAGCAAGCCTGCCTGGCTGAAGACGAGAAAGCTAGCAAAAGGGTGGCAGGAGAAGGTGGCAGGGAGAGCAGCCTTGCCGGGTGCCAGGCACTCCTCGAAGCCTCTATTGACCCATTCAGGCCTCACAACAAGCCCCTGTGGTCAGTGCTAGCATCTTCCTCCCCTTTAATAGATTGTGCAAAAGAGAGGGTTTCTGTGACCTGCCCAATGTCATATAGTCAGGATTTAAAGCCAGCCCCCCTGGCATCCGCAGTACCCCTCTAATCATTCTGTCTACTGCCCCAGACACAGGGTGGGTGTTTATTAAAGGTGCCAGGCCTTATCCTAAGAGCAATAGGAACTCAGTAGGAGCAGCCCATAACCTCATCTGCATCTTGTGACAAGATTCCTCTGGCTGCTGGTGGGGAACAGATTTGAGGAGGCCAAGAGAGAAATTCAGAGGCTACCCACCGAAGAGCCCCTGAAGGTGTTCCCGACGACTGAGATTAGGGGCCATGGCTGGACTGGTGTTGAAGGAGGTGGGAGAGAAGGGGGGGAATTTTAGAGATGTTGGGTGTTCTTACCACTGTGCTTTACCCTAATTTTATTTGGGGAAGAATCAGCTCCGACTGGCTCAGCACTGGGGGTCTGGGGGGCGGGGGGAGGTGTCAGCTCACCAGAGAGCCTCAGCAGCCGTTCCAGGGACCCGGCTGTCACTTCCCACTGCCTCTCCTGTCAAGGTGAAGGGCTGGGAACTCCTGCCCCTGAAGCTGGGCGTTGCTCCCGGGGGACCCGCCCTCAGCTTGATTCCCCAAGAACCAAGCAAACAGGGAGACAGCCCTCCCAGGGGGGAGGAAGCCCTCTCCAGACCCAAAGGATGCTCGTAGGCCACGCCCCGCCCTGGAGGCTGAGGCTTTATCCTGCATTCTGACACAACTGCTTCCACCCCAGCGTGGCCTGTGTGCCTTGGCAAAGGGAATCAAAGGCTGTTGGAAAGAACGCGCCCAGAGAGTCAGACGGTTACCCACCGTCAGGGGCTGCTTTGAGCCAAATCCCCACCTCCAGCTAGTATCCACCTCCGGCACACAGCCTGGGTTCCCTGCGGCTGCAAAAGTTCTGGCCTCACAGGGCAGCAGCCCGCCCCCTTCAGAAAACCCAAAAAACATCCCCTTTTGGCCTGTGCGCTCCGTACCACCAAAATTAAGACTGGGTAGAGGGGATCCAGCGTTGGGGTGAGGGAGGGAGATTCCAAACTGCTTCCCCCCAGCACCTTGAGGTCTCCGCTATTTGCATTCTGCCTCACCCCATCTCCTGCAACCACTGAGAGTTAATCTCCACAGCCCAGATTAGTTTATTCGATTAACTCTGCTCCCCATAGACTATTCCCGGGAGCTCTCCGCCACGCGTCCAGAACGGGCCTTACCAACGGTTTACCAGCCCGAAGAAGATTCAATAGAATAATCTTTTTCTTTCTTCCTTTCCTATGATTGGAAAATAAATTGAAAATGAATTTCAGGCATTGCTTGTGTTTTAAATATGAGATAAAGGGCAGCACCTCGTGCCAGCTAGTTCAGTAGATGGTTCGGGGGGCAGGTGGCTTCCATTATAAGCAACACAGCCAGGCTCTCCTAGGGAAGCAGGAGGCTAAGCAAATGTGTGAGGTCACCAACAATATTTGTGTAATTAGACTATTCCACTTCGACACGTTTAACTGATTATTGTTATTTTTTTGTTTGTTTCTGGAGACCTCCAGCATAGCCATCAAAACTGGAAGTTCTAAAAGAAAACTGTTCCCTCCGCATCCTATTTCAAAATGTCTCTTAAGCCACTGGTACTCCAACTTGCCTGCATGTTGAAGCACATGGGGAATTTTTAAAAACTCCGATGCTTGGGTCCTACCCCCCAAAAATGTGGATTTAATAGTTCAGGGGTGTGACCTAGGCAGAAAGAAGATTTGTAAAGCTTGATGATTATGATGATTTTCATTTTTAACTTTTTTTTTTTTTTTAATTTCTCAAGATTCTTTTAAAAGAGGATTCCAAGTTGGAGCCAAGTTTGAGAACTTTTGTCACCAGCTCTTCTCTGCTAATAGCAATCTCAGGAAAACTCAAAGGTGTCGCCACCTCATTAACCATCCCGTTAAGCAGGGCGTTCTCACACTCTTAGCATCATGTTAGAAACTTCGAGTCAACACGCTAGCCCTTCTTACCTTCTTTTTTCCAGAGGGCTAGGTGCCTGCCAAGCAGTAGGTGTCTTGGTGGGAAGGCCCTGAGTAGAGTGACCCCGAGTGTTTGTAAGGCCACATGCACGGATGTATTTATACAGGGCCTGTGTTCAGCACTTGTCATCACTGTCACCGAAAATGATTTCCTGGGTCATAAAAAATGACTATGAAGCTTGACCCTAAAGATGCGACTTGCCTGTTTGCTTATTCGGGTTCAAGATGTGATGTCAAACACTGTTCTATTAGCGGCTGCTTTTCACACGGAATTTGCTCGGGGTTCGTAACAATGATGATTGGAGAAGCAGACACATCCTGATGTTGGTCCAGACAGAAGGGTGGTGAGATGCCGAGAATGACGCGTGCTGACAAGGCAGTGAGGCTGGGAGAAGATGTGCAAAGGTGGATGTTACCTTCCCTGGCAGCACCTTTTCAGCAATGGGCAATTCATCACTGCATAATAATAACGGCAGGATTCTTGGGACAAGGGTCCTCTGTAAGAGATTTCTGGTTCTCACACACAATGAGGCCACTGGTTTTACACAGCCCTCCGCATACCTATTTGAAAATGCACTGAGATCTAATTAAAGTGGACGGCCACACTTCTTTTAATTATTCATTACAGCTCCAGTACACAGAGACTCTTTCTAAAGTTAGAGTAATTGTCAAATAATGAGGCTTCATCCCCCCTTCCACTTCCTCATCAAACCAGGCGTAGGCTAGCTTACCTCCTAATCATATTAGCCCAACATTACTATAGGTGGCAGGAAGCGTGGGAGTCAGACTCAGATATTTTCAAAGAAGAATCCTATTTTTAAATTAGATTATTAAAACACTCAGACAAGAAGACACGCCTAGATACATGTCAGATCAATAGCTGGGTGCTGGTGCAGTTTTTGAAAGATGGAGTGTATCCACTTACATTAAATTATACGATTGTGTAGGATGGGTTATTGCTCAGCTATGAGACTTCAACTAAGTCACATTAGAGCCAACATTAGGAGGGTAGATTACCTTTTAAAAATAATAATAACAAATAAAAATTGTAGGGCTTCCCTGGTGGCGCAGTGGTTGAGAATCTGCCTGCCAATGCAGGGGACACGGGTTCGAGCCCTGGTCTGGGAAGATCCCACATGCCGCGGAGCAACTAAGCCTGTGTGCCACAACTACTGAGCCTGCGCGTCTGGAGCCTGTGCTCTGCAACGGGAGAGGCCGCGGCAGTGAGAGGCCCGCGCACCGCGATGAAGAGTGGCCCCCGCTTGCCACAACTAGAGAAAGCCCTCGCACAGAAACGAAGACCCAACACAGCCATAAATAAATAAATAAATAAATAAAATAAAGCATACAATTAAAAAAAAAAATTGTAAACAGGAAAAAAATCTGAGTGTGTGATTTCAGTCGCATGCCAAGAAACAAAAATTTCCTAAACTGAATGATCTCAATTTTTTTATTAACCAAAATTACTATAAATAGGTTTCAAATTGTTTGAGGTTATTTTTCTAAAGGTCCTTGAAGTGCTTCTTAAGTATATGTATTTGCAGGTTCTGCCTGGTGGAAACCTAATAAGGGACTCTGTCCTCGACTTACATTTCAGCCATTTGGAATTCCGAACACTTCTGCATTCTCCTTCGGCATATTTTATGGTTAGCCAAACGTCATCTATTTGGAATCTATGATATTTCACCTTTGGAATGTGGGATTCCTTTTGTTGGACTGGTTTAAAAGAATCCTCTCCTCTGTACATTTTCAGGGTTTTTAAAGAGGAACTTGGTCCAAAATCCATCACAATGTAGAAACAAGTGCTCACAACCTTTTAAAATCCTAACAGGCCTTGGACCAGCCGAATCCTGCAATTAAATCTTGACGTTAACAGGACACAGAACTGCATGTTTTTAATTGGATTCTCTGATGACAGCTTTTCCTGCCGTTCTTCCCCACGGAGGGTTGATGCTGGGTCTTATGCCTGGAGGATTCGAATTCCTCGTTGACAATCTCTCCCAATGGGTGAAGCTCCATTGAGTAGATTACTCCACACATAGTAGGCACTCAATAATTGTTCCTGGGGTTTATCATTTGGCTATTCATTTTCCATCCACTGTGCTAATAGTAAAAGAAACTCATCACATGTGTGCTAAGAGTCCTTCAACAGAACAGCACGGGGTCCCCCCAGATCCAGCCTTCAGACATGGCCCCAGGAACTCTGCTTCTTTTTGGGGAGCCCACAGATCTGCAAGCAGCTGCCACGCTGGGCTCCACCTTCCCACAGGGCATCATATCCCACAGGGGCCCTCTGCCGGCCCCACCCCCCATCTCCTTTCTTCTGACAAAGTACAGAATATCAATAGCATTTTAGGCTTAGAAAGTTCAAGGGTCAATCTTCAAGGTGCTTAAGGCAGGGGGAAAACTCCCCAGAGACTTGAAGCCAAACTCAGTCCTCAATAGCCAGGCTGGTGTCCTTGGGGTGCCTGACAGCGAAGGCATCTCCAAGTCAATAGAGGCATCCCCGTGTGAAAGCGCCAGTGTTCCTCATGCTAATTAAACAAACCAATTATGGTAATTAACTGGCACAAATGTTTAAATGGCTGTGAATCAGAGTGAAGGGGGTTCCCACTTAGCCTCCACACAATTATCCTGGTAAAAACGGATTTCTAAACAAGAATGTAGTAAACATTCTGATCACTTTCAAAATCTATGTACTGAAGTTCTTAAGAAAGATCTGCCATTCTGCTCCAGCCTTAGAGCGTTAAAGACAAGAAATATTAGAAAGAAACAAACAAACAAAGGGAGAAAAAGAAAACATAAACCAAATTTGTAAAATCCTGCTATACTGACAAGGATGCTATGGGACGTTACTTTTCCCATCACTTCGTAATTAAAGAAATTCCATTTCAGTGAAGGTCACCTTGACTTTAGGAAGGAAACAAGGCCTGAATGATATGCTAATTAGGACACATCTCTTTGGAAACTGTCTAAATGGCTGAATAGATATTTTTAGAGCAGGCCTGTGGTTAAAATAGTTTGCACCAAATTCTCGCTTTTTGTTTTCTTCCTAAAGAGAAGTTGGTTGGTCAAGTGGATCCCTTGTTGTTGAAATTCAATCAAGGGCATTAAAGTGTAAACCAGTTGGAAAAACAAAGAGCTTTAGGGAAATTAGTTGCTTCAACAACAACAAACAAGCACTTGGTAATCTTCTTAGAGAAATTAATGAACAGCAAACCCCCCTCAACTGGGGAGAAGAATGATCCCTGGCTCTCAAAGCACAGGCCTGGGAGGTTTAGAGAGAAGGTGTGAATGAAGAGAGAAGGATTAAATCGAACTTCAATGAGAACACAAAGAAATTTGGGGGATCTGAGAGCACAGCGCACCCATTTTCAGATGGAAGAGTATTTTGGAAGGCCAAGGGGTCCTAATCCTTTATGCAAATCTCCTTAGATTGAAGTTTGCTTAAGTGTTTTATTTCTTTGCATACAATTAACATTCGAAGCTCTGAAATGCTAACCGACTTCAAAGAAGCCTCCTGGTCTAGAAGCATCTCGAATTATCAAGCATGCTGCATTTCATCATCTTCCAAAGTTTTCTGATACTTTAAAACGAAATCTCATTTTTCAGAGTCTTGAAGGCCTTACAAGCACTCAAAGAAAGAAAAAACCACCTTCCCCACCACCAAACAAACAAACAAAGCACCCCGTCTTCTGCCTTACAGGCCAGAACCTTATCTTCTTTTTGTTGGGCTTAAGGTTGATAAGTAAATCTCCTATTTTTACTTCCAGTTTGGTCATGTTCCCTACATTCCTCTTTTTGATTTAAGATGCAAATCATAACCCTGAACTACAAGCAGTGTTTTGTTTTTTTAAAATATTTATTTGGAAATAACTTCAAATTCACAGAAAAGTTACAAAACTAAAAACATTATAAAGAACACCCTTTCCCCTTGGCCTACATTCACTTACCATTAGCATTTTTTTCCATTGCTGTATCACTTGTGCATATCACCCCCACACACACACCCACATACACCAAATTTGCTTCTTTAAATGACTTGAGAGTACATTACACACCTCAAGTTACATACCCTCATATGCTTCTGTGGGGATTCCCTAAGAACGAGAATATCTTCTTACATAACCACAATATAGTCATCCACTTCAGTAAACTTAACCTTGATACAGTAACTTTTATCTAGTTGATCATTTGTGTTTCAGTTTTGTCAGTGGACCCAATAATGTTCTTGATAGCATTTTCCCTCTCGCAGTACAAGAGCTGATGTAGGATCAGGTGTTACATTTGGTTGTCATACCTTTTTTTAGTTTGAACAATGTTTTTAAAATTATATAAATTTTAAGCATTCGGATATTTTTAGTAAGAAATGGTTAGATTCAAATAAATGACTGCATTATTTAATTTAGATACCTAAAGGTTAAGTTTTTGCCAACATTTGTCATTGATGTATGTGGAACCCAAGAATCAGGGAATAACGATAAGAACAGCAATGACAGTAAACCTTTATTGATGGCTTACTATGTGCCAGGAGCTCTGCTAAGTGATTTATATGGACTATCTGTGTGATTGTCCGTTCTATCAAGGCTTCCTTTTCTCTCTCCCAACACAGAATGAAGGGGCTTCCAGGAATGTTCAGGATCCCCCTTCCCACCCCTTCTAAGAATCTCAGCATTTGAATCCCACTTCTGCGATTCAGACCTGGGGTCGTGCAGGCCATGAAGGAGGTCCAACACCCCAGGTCTTTAACTCTAACTAGTAGATAAAACAGACAAAGTTGAGGGGACACGTGCTAGGAAGAAAAATAAAGAAGGGTCGGGGAAAGAAAGTCAGATGGAATGGGAGTGGGAAGTCTATTTCATTCAGGGAAGTCAGGGAAGACCTCTCTTATGGGTGGCAATGGAAAAGAGCCCTGAAGGCAGGAAATGAAAGTGTGATGCCTGTGGCTATCTGGGGGAAGAGCGGCCTAGGCAGAGGAATCAGCAAGTGCAAAGGCCCTGCGGCAGGACCAGGCTTGGTGTGCATCAGGCACTGGGTCGGGGGGAGCCCACCCGAGGCTGGAGCACAGTGACCTGGGAAGAGAAGGATGGGAGAGGAAAGAACAAAGGTGGCATGGAACAGCCAGGGTGAGGACTTGTAGGTCATAGTGAGGACTTGGGCTTTTATTCTGAGTGACATGAGAAACCATCACAGAGTCCTGAACAGAAGAATCTTTTTAAAGGTTGTGATGTAGAAGCAGGTAGGAACCAGGAAGCTATTAGAAGGCTGTTATAACAATCCAGACAATCGTGGCGGCTTGGACCAGTAGCAGTGGGATGGCTATGTTTTGATGGGAGAACTGTCACGCTTTGCTGATGGATGGGATGTGGGTATGAGAGAGAGAAAAGGGTCAAAGATAGCTCCAAAATGTCAGGCCTGAGCAACGGGGAGGACAGACTTCTCATAGACAGAGATGAGGAAGGTGCCAGAGACAGTTTTGGGGAGAGGATGAGATAAGAGTGAACATCAGAAGTTCATCTTTGAACACACGAAACCCCCATTAGACACCCAAGTGTCTGTCAATGGAAGTGAATCTTCCTCCCAGACTCTGATATTTGAGGTCAGTCGAGCCTTGAACAACATGGGGTTTAGGGTCGCCGACCCACCCCCAGGCAGTTGAAAATCCACATATAACTTTTGACTTCCCCCAAACTTAACTACTGATAGCCTACTGTTGACCAGAAACTTCACTGGTAACATAAATGGTAGATTAACACATATTTTGTATGTTATATGTATATCTACATACATATTTTGTGCATTCATGTCATAACTTTTTCTTCGTTTTTTTGATATTTCTAGGCTATGTGGATCATCTGTGACTTTTTTTCAAATTGCTGCAAATCTCCAAAAGTTTTTCCAATTTATTTGCTGAAAAACATCCACGTATAAGTGGACCCACGAAAGTCAAACCCGTGTTGTTCAAGGGTCAACTGTATTTTATCAAACAGGGATGGGAGATGTTCCTAGATTTTGATAGAAGTGACCCTCTGCTTTATTGTCCTGGCAGAGTTCACCCTGCTTTGTCCACTTGGAGCATTTCCAACCCCTTCAGGTCCCCAGCCCCACCCCCTTTCCCCAATCTGTCCCAGTTCCAGAAACCATCACCACATCCTTTTGGGTTTCTAGGTCCCTGTGCTGACAAAGCTTCTGGGCGAGGGGTAGTTTTCCAGTTCTCCTAATCTCACCCTGTCCTTCTTCCCACACAGTGATTAAGAGGGGCAGGCTCTGGACTCAGAAGTCACAGGTCGGAGTCCCAGCTCTCCCCTTCTTAGCTGTGTGACCTTAGACAAATTATCAAGCTTCTCTGAGCCTCAGCTTCCTTGTCAGTAAAACGGGGATGATGATGCTCAGACCTATCCAGAGAGCTGTAGCAAAGCTGTGATAAACCCGGGGCCACTGCAACTCATAGGGTGCGTTTATGCAAAATGGGAAAGACGCCCCTTCCTCCCAGGGACACTATCCTGCTTGGTGAACAGAATGTGAACTAGATGTCAGCCCTACCTCGTCCCTCCTGGGCATCTCTGACAGGGTATTGTCTGCCCAAACCAGTCATACAGGTCCTGGAAATAAAGCTACAACTTTTAGAACATGATATGCGCTTGATATATACTCGCCAGTTTGCTAAGTGCTGTTCTCAAAGCAGCCCGGGCTCCTCCTCCCCCGTGGTCATGGCCTTTACCCTGCTTTCCATGGCCCAGAAAGTTTCTTCTCTGAATTCAAACAAGGTAGCCAAAAGGAGTAGCCCTGCCCATCAGAATACCCAACCAAGAGCCGCCCCGCCCTTCCACAGAGGACATGTCGGTGTCGGGAGGATGGATATTACCACTTACGTTTCCATGTACCTGGTAGCAGCTGTCGGTATTTCTAAACTTGCAAAGAAAGGAAACTCATTTTCCCAGTTCCAGAAAATGGCTTGAGGCCTCCTGAATGCCCCCTTCAGACAGGCAGCTGGAGCAGGCTGGGGAGAAAGCAGCGCTGCGTGGTCTTTCTGAGGACCATATGGGCAACTCGGCCTGTTCTGTGGCTACACCCGCCCTGCTTGTCATCCCCAATCATACTTGCTCTAATCCGTGTTTTAATTTACTCTGCTGGTTCAACACCCGTGCTGCCAGGGCGGTCCTTGGGGCCCCCTCATTCCTGCTGCTGATGACAAGGCGTATGCAAAAGGCACAATTATTCACCCACCAAGGTGACAGAGGAGGCCTCTGCCTGGGAATAGGTTTCCAGCTTCTAACATTTTCATGTCAGTCGCTGAAGCACTTTGCAGTTTGCAAACAATTCTATGGAGACCTTTTTTTTTTTTCAAAAAAGCATTTTGATCCTAGCAAGTGACGAGACTTCAAGTGGTGGATGGCTGGCTCGCCACTGATTCTGAAGGCCCGTCTTCAGAAGGGTGGCCACACGCTCCTATTCAACTGGATTATTGGATTTTTTTTTTTTTTTTAATCAAGTAAGATTCCCCCTCTCCCTTCACCTTCTCCTTTTCCTCCCAACCCCCAACCCCAGCCTGCTTGGCCTCAAACAAAGGAAAATATGTCAAGCCCGGCCTATTAATTCGCACAGATTTGGCATTGTTTATGTTCTCATGTGGACCACATTCCAAAGCACCAAAATAAAACAGCTCGAATGTAGCTTTCCACTCCCGAGCCCATGATGTATTTCATTTGCTACGGTCCAGCCATGGTAACAATGCCTTTCATTTTCTTCTGGCCTAAGATGATTTTCTTTTTGTGAGGGCCATTTTGAGAGAGAGAGAGAAGCAGAGACAGAAAAAGAGAGAGAAAAAGAGGGAAAGAGAGAGAGAGAGAGAAGAAAAGAAAACCACTTCTCTTTTCCTTTTCAGGGTATCATTTGCAATATAAAGCTAACCTGGGGAGTTCAGGGAACAATGGCGCTGCCCATAAAATGGTCCCCGCCGGGGGCCCGCATGCCCAATGAGGGTGATGTCGAGCTATTTAGTTCTTTGTCCTCCCATAATATCTACTTAATGCAGTTCAATAGCGGTGGATTGTTAGTGGCATTAAGGATTCTATTAAGTTCTTCCCAAAGCCCTGCTATTCTCCTCCAGCTGTTGAGAGCCTGAGGCTTTCAGCTGAGGCTGGGATAGAACCTTCCCAAAAGCACCTCTGCAAAATGGGTCTTCTTCAGGCTCAGAAAGACCACACTGGATTTCAGACCAGAGGCCAGCTCAGAAACATCGGCCTGTGGCTAAGCAGAGCTGTTTTCAAATCCCACCAGGCCCCAAATTTGAATTTGGGGGCCCCCTTTCACATTCTATCAATTCTGTAAAATGCTTCCACATCTCATATTTAATATAATCTTTTTCACTCCAAACATCTCTGAAAACATTTTTAGAATATTTTAATCATTTTTCAGTTCTGCTTTAGTGAGAATAAATAACCCACTTTGTTCTGATTTATTCTTTATTGTTTAGGTACAATCGGACAAGAGTTCAATTTCAGACATGTTGACATAATCCTACCTCCTTAGAAATCTAATTAAACATTTTATAAATTTGATCATGCAGTTTTTCTTTTTATGTTTGGATGCCAATACTCTAACTTCATTTTTAGATAGGAAACATGGTGGGCCTTGGGCTGTTGGTGAAATGGCTTCTACCCTACTGGCAAAAAGTTTTGCCCGAGACTGACTCCACATTATTCTCAGCCTGAATTAAGTCAGCCTTTTGATCTTTTTTTTAACCTATTTATTTATTTATTTATTTTATGGCTGTGTTGGGTCTTTGTTTCCGTGCGAGGGCTTTCAAGCGGGTGCCACTCTTCATCGCGGTACACAGGCCTCTCACTATCGCGGCCTCTCTTGTTGCGGAGCACAGGCTCCAGACGCGCAGGCTCAGTAATTGTGGCTCACGGGCCCAGTTGCTCTCCGGCATGTGGGATCCTCCCAGACCAGGGCTCGAACCTGTGTCCCCTGCATTGGCAGGCAGATTCTCAACCACTGCGCCACCAGGGAAGCCCCAGCTTTTTGATCTTTACTTGATGCTTCAAGCTTACCTCCTAGGATTTGGGGAAACCAAATAGAGCCGGGTGACTGGGTTCCCCTTTTCAGGGCCTAGGACCATACCTGGCACACAGGGGTGCCCTCTGCTTCCCACCCAAGGATCATTTATTAATGAGTTCTTGAGAAAGCCATCCAGGGATCCTTGAATGCTATTTCCCTCTTGACGCCACCCTGCCCCACAGACACTCCGGGGGCAGGGTGGGGGGGTCCCATTCTTGTCTGTTACGGCAGGAAGGACAGGCAGAGCAGCCCTGGATGCTGTGGCATCCATCCGTGAGCTGGTCACTCTGTCCAGAATAGACAGAGAGAGGGAGGAGGGGCTGCAGGAGGACCAGCCAGAGGAGAGGGGGCCGCACCAGGATTTCACACAGTTGGCTGGAAGAGGCAAGCGCTAAGCTGCCTTTTCAACCACGGTAAACCCCGTCCATCTGGCCACCCTAAAACTCTCTTAGCTTGTCCCCCTTGCCCAGGGCTGATTAGGCCTCCTGAAGCAGAAGTAACGCCATCAATGGTGTAAACCCCGGCCACTTGAGGGTATTACATTTCATTTCATGCTTGACTTAATCAAAACTGGGGAAATGAAATGTACACCTTTTTGATGTTCTTTTCCCTGCTGTTTAAAGAGAAGAATCTTAACCCATTTGATCTTCACATGCACCCAGTAAATGACCAAATATGGCAAGCTGTCAGAAGCAGAAGGCGGCCAGTTGCCAGGCGGTGTTGGGTCACTGAGAAAGCACTTAATGCGGGCAAACTTAAGTTTGGAGCCCAGGGACTTTGTGGCAAATGCAGCATTTTCCCCAACCAGCCTGCACTTAGGACCTTTGGAAAGAAAAAGGTGGGTTGGGGAAAGGATTCAGAAGGAGGGAGCATGGGTTGACACTTGCTTCTCCGGGCCTTTGGAATTTCTCTCGGGTATCACTTCTTCCTGGAAGTTTTTCCCACCCTCTCCCCAGTACTGGTGAAGAAGGAGGGGACTCTGGGCTCACTCTCTGTGTCTTTGGGCAAGTTACTTAACTTCCCTAGGGGCCTCAGTTAACTCATCTGTAAAATGGGGATGATTATATCAATCGTTTTGACCTCATTGGTTGCTATGAGGATTAAATGCTATAGTGTATATAGAGGGATGAGCAGGATGTTTGGTACATCGGAAGTTCTCAATAACTGCAGCCTATTGTTATTATTACTATATTGGTTACTGACTCCTATGGACTAAATTGTGCCCCCACCCCGAATTCATATGTTGAAGCCCAACCTCCAATGTGATTATATTTGGAGATGGGCTTCTAGGAGGTACTTAAGGTTAAATGAGATGATAAGGGTGTGGTACAAATCTAATAGGATTGGGGGACTTACCGGAAGAAAGAGAGATCTCTCTTTTTGCACTTGGACACACTGAGAAAAAGCCATGCAAGGACACAGCAAGACGGCAGCCATCTGCAAGCCAAGAAGAGAGCTCTTGCCAGAAATTCAGTCAGCCGACACCTTGATCTTGGACTTCCCAGCCTCCAGGACTGTAAGAAAATAAGTTTCGGTTGTTTAAGTCACCCTATCTATGGTATTTTGTTATGGCAGCCCTACTGACTGATGCACCAACCTATTAGAGTTCTCTATTCTTGTTATTAATGTGTATATCTCCTTAATGAGACTCTTAAATTCTTAGAAGGTTGACCCCATGACTCATCTGGCTTTGTATACTGGGGGCTTAGCACTGTGCCGGGTATACAGTGGGTGATCAAGAAGTACCTGCTAAATACATAAACGGGGGAACACAGTTTTGTGCGACAGGAGAGCCCTGGGCCTTTTCTTGTCCCACTCTGGCCACTTCTATGCTGTGACCTTCGACAAGTCACTCACCATCTCTGTGCCTCAGTCTTCCCATCGGGTTGGGCGGGATGATTTCTAGGATCTCAGAGACTGTGAGATTCTGCCTTTAATCAAAGACTAAGGTGGGAAGAGCAGGGTAACAGGGATGGTGAAGCTTAGAAAGAGGCTGCTGACTTCCCCCACCCCAGGCATCAGGAGAATGCTTGGAGATGACATTGAACTAGCAGAAAGTTGCCAGGATGGTTCATTAGGCAGCTTGAGTTGGGGGGTCAGGAGGACGCAGGCTCTGGACCGTTCAAACACAGGTCTCACTCTGTGGGGCTCGAAGCTCTGGTTCCCGTCTGCCCTGTGGGGCTGGGGAAGGGGTGTGGAGCCTCCTGTCCAGAGCTCAGGAGTGCAAGGTAAGAGTGCAAACCTTCCGGAGTCCTAAGTGCAGAGTCGGCCAAAACAGATATGGTTGTCCATCTAGTTGGGTGGTTTTCAACAGCCATGACTATGGAAACACCAGAAGGAGGGGTGCTTGTTAAATCCCTGTGCCCCAGCCCTAAGTGCTGCCTTCTTAACTGGCTCAGTAAAGGGGTGCTCCAGCTTGGGGATTTCTACCAGGCCTTCCTGGAGAGCCAGGAATGCTTCCTGGATATGCTCCTATCCAACCAGCCTTGCCTGCCACTCACTCACTCGTGACCTTGGACCAGTCATATCGGCTCTCTGAGCCTTAGTGTCTTCATCTTTGAAAGGAGCATGATTAACATTTGCCTCTCCTAGGGCAGGTGTTGGTTTGCTTGTGAGGGCTGCTTCTCTGTAAGAGCAATGGACCACTTTGCATCCATCAAACGAAGATGCCTCTGATGTAAGGTTAGGTTAAAAAAGAACTCGAAAACCAGTATACAGAGCATAATGCTGTTTTTGTAAAATGTGTGCGTAATGCACACGTGTGTTCACGTCACATCACATTTATATGTTAAATATCTATAGAAGCATGGGCTCTGGGAAGCGGACTGAGTTCTAATCTGGACTCCCACTTAGTAGCTTCAAGAAGTGGGCAATTAATTAACTTCAATCTTGCCTCCATTTCCTGACCTGTAAGATTGGGATGATACGGACGCCTACTAGCCTCATATGGATGCTGTAAAGATTGAATGAGTCAATCCCAAGTAAGATTCTCAGCACAGGCTCCTAACAGATACCCAGTGAAATGTGAGCCATTCTTAGTTACTTAGAAGCGTTTTTTTTCAAAGTCAGACAGGAGGTCACCCAAATGACAACCATGGTCACCAAGCACTTCTGTATTACATAATTGCCAGGCAAACAATTTTTTTTTTTCTTCAGGAAGAAAAATAACACAAGGATGGGACAGGGCTTATATCCCTTTAGTATGGAAAAATGGCCAAAAGCAATCGGGTAAGAGAAAAAGCGAGCTCTCTAACAGGCCGCGTGGTGGGAACTTCTATTGCCAGTAATAATGAAATGTTGGTATGCACAGTGAGACAACTCTGAAGGCCAATAGATCACCCTCTCAGGGTGATTGCCTCAGGAGCAAGATTGGGATTGGAGGGAGGCAGGCGAGGCAGCCAGAGCATGGAATCTGTACTAGCATCCTATGTGCCACACTTGCTTCACCCAATCCCATGCCTGCCCAGCAGGGCGAGAGTCTATGAGCTTTCATTTACTACACTCTTACACTTCTGTATTGTTTTAGTTATTTTGACAGTTAGTCTTTATTTCTGTGTTGGGTTTTTATTGGGTTGGGTTTATTGGGTTGGGTTTTATTATTCTTTATTATAACAAAGGATTGTTTATTTAAACAATATAGTAACTGTTTTGACAATTATTCTTTATTTCTGTTTGTTTCTATTTTATTTCATGTTTATTTGATTTCTGTTAAAGAAATATTGTTGATTTCTTTAACAGGGTGGGGTATCCGTAAAGATGTAATGCAATAAATCTAATCAGATTTACTGCTGTCATTTATCCATTTGGATCCCAGGTATAGAGTTGCTGGCCCCCATCCCTGGCCCATGGTGCAAAATAACACCAGCATCCAGTCCTTTTGGAGCTCTTGCTGTGTGCCAGGTCCTGTGTTGTCACAGGGATTAGCTCAGCTAACTCTCCTACTGGTCTTCTGTGTAGGGTCTGTAAATATCCCCATTTTGAAATGAGAAAATATGAAGTTCAGAGACCTCAAGAGACTAGCTCGGGGTTGCACAGCTATTAAGAGAGAGAGGTGGGATTTAAGCCCTTAGAGTCGGACTCTGGAGCCTATACTTTCAACAGGTACGGGACCCTGCTCTACTCAGCCCAGATTTATCCATATAATTACATCTTCAACTATCCTGCTTTGGGGACCCCTGGCACTTTTTTTTTTCTGGTGGAGCCGTATGCAACCAAATACCCCGCCAAGAAAATCCCAGTCTCTGCCCCATCCCTGGGCTGCACCAGTTTTTTTTTCCCCTCTTTTGTTAAGAGGCCTCATTTCTGACTTGATGAAAACATTTGTAATAGATAATCAAATGCTGATATGTTGCAGGGGACAATGCCTTATTTGTTAAATATAAATGAACATGAACACGGGTCCTCAGTGCCAGAAAGGCAAAGGGTTTGAGGCCTTTTCAGCGGCACAGGCTGAGCCCAGGAAAGAAAGCCAGGCGCCTGTAAAGGGTCTCGCCTAGGATGGTGATCGTCCGACAGCTCTTGTGTGACAAGATACATAGTTTCTTTTCAGCAACAGGCAGATTATCGGTTACTATAGTTTCCCTAATGCTCAAATACAGCTCAAGCCTAAGCTGAACAGAATAGGTTAAAAGGTGCCGAATTTTGGCCCGGGAAACCACTGTTGAGAATCAGACACCAAACAAAGCAAAAAGCACATCTCCCTGGGCTTTGATGTCTTTTCTGAGGGATGTAAAGTGAGAAAAATACAACCGGTGCTCAGGCCAGGGGCTGGATGGGGCCCCTGTGACAATGGCCGGCCGATTGGGAGTTCAGTACAATGCCCAGACAATGTCCCCAATGCCAGGCGTCCCCGGCTGTGCTGTTCCTTCACAAACACCCTGCTGGAAACAGCCTTTTAGCCCCCAGTTTCTTAGAAAGTTCCTGCCTGCCTCCCCAGCCCAGCTAAACCTCCTCCCTTCCTAACGCGACCCTTTGACAAGGTCCCTCCTGAGAGAGGCGACTTTCTCACTAAAATGCCACCACCCGCCCCCAGTCCAGTCCCTGCAACACAGCCACCCAGAGCATCATTCTTCCGCCTGCTTTAAATTTTCCTAGATCTGCATAAACATCCTTTCTCAACCTCTGAAAAGAGGGAAGCTCTCTCCCTTCCAATAATTCATTGCCTTGTGTATCCCTTGAAGGTGACAGTGTGACGTTTTTCCATAAACGGGATTAAATTAACCACTATTTATGCCAGCAACGTGGGTTCCTCCTCTTCTGCTGGGATCTGTTTATTTCATTGTGCTTTTTATTTCAATTTAGGGAGCAAGATAAATGTGCTTTCGCATTTGGAGATCTCCATCCATCACCGGTCGGCTGCATCTGGGAAAATAAGTGAGTGGGAGATTATGGGCAAGGGAGAGAGAGCTAGCAGGCTGCAGGCTCACGCATGGAGTTCTCAATGTTTTTTAGTGGTTGTTGTAGTATTGTGCGTCTCGTTGTCATTAGTTCTTTATAATGTTTCATGAAAAATATCTAATTGTAACAACTGTATTCCGAGCGTGAACATATTCCTTGAATTGAAGCGCTCACAATGGCCATAGGATAACTGTCCTTGAATTTGAGCCCTTTGTGGGTCGTCAATAGGCTTACAATGTGCTGAATTAGCAGGCATATTAATGGGCAGATGCAATAGCAGCCATTCTTCAGCCTCAAATCTTCTTATGCAAATACCCCATGAATTCAGTTCAAAGAGCTGCCTTCGAAATGAGCTGATCCTCCCTCTCAGAAGGGACCCCGGGAGAAAGTGACATGAGAAAAGTTTAGACACTTGTTTTTATAACTGGACATGATCTTGTTATCATAATCTGATACTGGTCACTTGCATGGCCGGCTTGTAGGATTTTAAACCCTTAACAGAGAGAGATAATCTTGGTCTTTGTAGGAGTGTGGACAGAATCCCGGCGTGCAGGAAAGCCGGCAGTGAGAAGCACAGTTCTTGTTTTCTCAAACAAAACTTTTCATGATAAAAGCTTTTATCCCAGGATAATCACCCGGCTGGATTTCAGTGGTGTTGGTAAGGTTGGCAAAGGGCAGTAAAGGCAAATTTTTGAGAAATGAAAACAGCCAGTTCTTGAGATTACCCACAATCAGATGGTATCAGTTCTCAAGAGTCCCTAAAACAGCAGTTGGAGAGTTTTCAAAGATCGCAAAGAAAACCAAGTTCTGCTAACCTCTACCTACCCCCAGGCAAGATCACAGAAGGATAGTAACGTTTCTGTGGCACCAAAATGTGCCAGGCATTTTTACTCTGTTTGTAGTCTTTTGCACATATCAACTTGTTTAATTTTCACAAATACCCTATGAAGTAGCTATCATTTTTAGCCCCATTTTATGGATGAGAAAAACGAGGAAAGGGGTTAAGCTCTTTGCCCAGGCACTGAGAGGTAACTAAGCCCTCTAGGGAAAAATGTGCTGCACGCCCATCAACTAATTCCACTGGGAAATGGTAATTCCCCCATGATGACGTTTCTCTCCAGAAGAATCTGCTTTCCACCACTCCCCCCCCCCCGACCCCCCCCAACCCCGTGAGCTGGGTGGCCTAACCAGTATAAGGGTATTTGGCCAGTTGGCCCCTATAAAGTGTTCTTTCCCCTTTGACGCTGTTATATGATAAATTTGCATTTATAAAAATATTCTAAAGGAGAATATAAATTTAATAGTCATGCCCCTTTATATCAGAGCACTATCATTGCATCTAGAACTGAATTTGAAGGCCACATGGGAGTTAAATACACTGAGATGGCACATTACACACTGAAAGTCAGTTATGTTGGTTAACAGGAAGTGACAGATTGTGTGGTATTATCATTAACGGTAACAGCAGACATTTTCTATTTGTGCATTTTTTACTCATTTATTTACTGAGTATCAACTCATTTATTCCTTATGCTCACACTGGCAAGAAGGGAGGTTTATGATTTCCATTTTACAGCTGAGAAAATTGAGACCCAGATAGGTTCAGTAATTTGTCCAAGGTCAAGAAACTGGGATTTGAACCCAAGACTTCTGGCTCAACCCTCAGTCACTCTGCTACATGTCAGCCCAGACGGTCCAGCCACCCTGGGACCCACCCTGGGACCCACCCTGGGTACAGTGGCTGCGTTCTCCCTTGATCTGCCCTGACATTGCCACTCCCATCGGTTTATCCGAATTCGCCTTCCCCACACCCAAAGTCAGTTTTCGTCCAATTTCTTGCCCCTTTGCTCCCCACCTTTCTCTGTAAGAGTTTTTGGTTCGTTATATTATAGCCTTGCATTCCCCACATTGTGTGTGTGTGTGTGTGTGTGTGTGTGTGTGTGTTTGGTGTGGAGGATGATTGTGGGGAGGAGGAGGGAGAGAAGAAACAGAATGGTTGACCATCAGGGAGCCTGAAGTAACCAGAGGCAAAGAACTTGCTCAGGGTCTTGGATCTGGGTCAACCCCTCCAAGATACCCTCAGGCAAGAGACATCCCCACCCCAGACTTAGGACCCTAAAGGTTTGTTACCTTAAAGAATGAAATAACAAAAGGATGAGACATATCTATGCTTCCCAGAATAATAGCAGTATAATGATAACTCCAGCAGTAATAACAATAAAAGATAATAATAAAAGGCACTAATTATAGATGCTTTACCATGCCCCTGGCACTGTGCTAATGTGTGGTTAATTCACTAGCCCTAGATAGGACAATGCAAAGGAAGAAAATACCGCAAATATGAAATAAAATAAGCAGTTGTTGGGAACATAGGATGGGGTAGGGGAAAGTGAATGACGAATGGTGAATTAGTCTGCTTTTACTCCCATAACAAATACCACAGACTTAAACAACAGATTTATTTCCTCATGGTTCTGGAGGGTGGACATCCAGATCAAGGTGCCATCAGGGTTGCTTTCTCACGAGGCATCTCTTCCTGGCTTGCAGACAGCCACCTTCTCACTTTGTCCCCCACATGACCTTTCCTGTGTGTGCTCACAGAGAGAGAGAGAGAGAGAGAGAGAGAAGGAGAGAGCATTCTGGGGTCTCTTCCTCTTCTTGTAAGGACACCACTCAGATTAGAGCCCCGCCCTGGTAACCTCATTCAACCTTAGTCACCTCCATAAAGCCCCTGTCTCCAAATACAGTCACATTGGGGATTAGGTCTTCAACATATGAATTTTGGGGTGACACAATTCAGTCTATAACAAATAGGGGTTCTGGGAACACTTATTAGAGAGGGCAGCATCTGAGGCTGAATGAATGATTCTAACAAAGAAACTACAAATAGGTATACTGGTTTTGTTTGGTCTGCACGGTGTTTTAAAAACAGAGAGAGAAAGCACATCAATACCTGCATTTTCAACTTCCTTTGAAAAACTGAAAGCTCTGGCAACTCTGGGCCAGCCTTCCTAAACAGCAGTAGCTGGCTGGTTGGTGCTTCGTACAGGCACCAAGTTCACTTTTCCAAAGTCCCCACCACTCCCTATTGTACAGGCCCACGATTTCTCATCCAAAACTTTAGGGGTCAGATGCAACTCTGAATTCAGAATTTTTTAGATTTTAGAGAGCTAATGCAGTACATATACTCTATTACCTTATACCCCCAATTCAGTCTGGGGCACCACCTCCCTAATCAATCAACTAATATTTCTGTAATAAAATATATTCACACTAAGTGGGATAAATAAAGGCTTTAAGTAGCCTCTCATCTGTTCTGATCAGTTTCTGCTGCCAGATAAGATGGCATCAGGACAGGCTTTGCCACAAATGATTTATAGCAAACTTGTAATGTCCAGGGCCTCTGCAATTGGGAATTTTAGGCAAGGGGTTTGGCCCTGTCTTCCACCCACCCAGCCTGCTTCACTGGCCTGTGCTCTGACCTGGCCCCGACAGGCATCTGCTTTTAACTTCCGCTTCAACAGGTGAAGAGTAGCGGACAGTGTGTGGGGGGGAAAGAAGAGCTTCTAAGCACAAAGGCTTGGAGACAGGAAAGTGTTAGGTATATTTCAGAGAGGTATTTGCTGGCCAAAGTTGAATGAAACAGATTTTCTTTAAGACAATTTTGGGAAAGGGAAACACACTTCAGAAAATCCTTCAGAGTAAAAACTGCAGCGTGTCCCTCTCGTGGTCCTGCCTGGGTCTGTTGAAGCACGTTTCAGGCTGTGGGTTATGCAGAAGCCTGTATCTACACTGGCTCTTGAGCTTCGTGCAGTGAGGACGTGGGTTGCGCCCTTGATAACAGCATCATCCAAGTGCGGCAGCCCACAGCTCTGTTTGCTTTACACATGAGTTTGGACAGGTCAAGATGCCAAAGAGTGATCAGAAATTAGCTTAACCGGACAAGTCACATGGACCCACTAATATAATGAAAAACTCTGTTTACCATTTCAGCTAGGGCCAAAAAGAGGAAGGAAAAAAAAATCCTGATTATTCCTTTATTGTTTTTCTAGCAACCAAAACCATGTTTTTTTACCATTTAAACAGACCATTTAAAAACATAATTCAGGTTGCATCCCTTTCCTGCTGGATGGCTTCACAGTGATGAACAAAACAGACAAAGGTCCCTGCCCTCGGGAAGTTTTAGATTTTCGTGGGGAGGCTGGTCATCTGACTCCACCGACGGTGCCTGTAACCACATCAGGTAAGGGACTCTGAAGGCAACGGGTCCACCGTTAGTGCGCTTTCAAGAGGGGAAACTGAGGCATGTCTTGGGGAAGGATATGCCTTGGTCCTTTATCCTGATTTGGCCACCTTGAATCACTTTTTAGGTGCAAGTCAAATGGTGCTAACTTATGTCTTCAGTTTGAACAAACTGGAACATTCCTCCGAAGAAAGATTACTCACTTCGTTTGTTTGGTTTGTTTGGTTGTTTCCTTGACCGTCGGTGTAGAAAGGATCTCAGGAGATGACTGTGGTTTCTATCACCATCTCTCTACTAGTACATGCCGTACTTCAGAGGGGGTCTCAACTTTCCCCAGAGTTTTTCCTGGAGGGTAATTGGAAACTGTGGTTAACGTAGCATGGCTTTTCAAATTGAGTTGAAAAGTTCATCAAAATGTCATTAATCTGCTTTACATAGCCTTTCTTGATTAAGTCAAACTTGTGTCTGCCCAATTATTTATGAAACAGAGATCTGGTTGGGGCTGTTTTGGCATCTGTGGCCCTCAGACATTAGGTCTGAGAAGGCAATGAGCCCTTGACACTGGCGGGGGTGGGGCCTCTAAGTCCCACTCAAATGCCATCCCCGCCCACTCCCAACCAAAGGAGACCGAACCGGCTACACAGATCATTTCTAACCGGTCGACAACGTTTGATGGAGAAGTTCAGCTGAGCGTCTACGCTGTGTAAAGTATGATGCGAGATGCCAAAAATAAGTCATCCCTTGTCATCTTGGGGTGACTATTTGGAAGAAGCTCTTGCATATTTCGAGCTGGCACTAACCCACATTTGATTTCGCTCAGGCTGTCCTCTGGAAGTAGCCACCAAGGGAAGACTCTTGGCCCTGGGCCTGCCTTCTGAGCTCTGGTCTGCAGTGGGGTTGGCAATGAACCCAGAACTTTGCTCCACAGACAGAGTCATAACAATGCCAGTAATGACAATGATGGCATCTACAGTACATTTCTATATGCTGGGCACACAGTTCTTATATTAATTAAAGTGGGATTATTAGCCTCTTTCCTCCGATAAAGAAACAGAGGCTCCAAGAAGTTCAGAACCCCCTGTGCGCAAGGTTCACTTACCCAGGGTCTCAGGGTCAAGGTTGGAACCTGAATCTGTGTGACAGAGGATGTTATGGCACTTAGTTGCCATGACTGAGTTGTTTTATATGTGTGTGTGTGTGTGGTTTTTTTTTTGGAGGGGGTTTGCTCACAAACCAGTTTCCTTTGGGCAGAGAGGACATTTCTCTGTCTAATTGCCCAGAGGGCCACAGACCCCCTCAGTCTGTGTGACATTTTTAATGACTTGGGCACAAATCACCAACCAGTGGCAACTTAAGAGAACACACACCCTATCAGGAGCCACACGACAAAGTGGAATCACAGGATCAGTGAAGACCCGGAAAACTCCAGGAAACAGCCAGTGAGTCTGAGAATGGGCCAGAACCGTGGTCTCCTGGAGGCCCCTCTGATCCAGCCACGTACCCCGAGACCTGCACACCCCTCTGGGGCTTCCGAGAAGGAGGGAAACGGCCATGTTCTGGAGCAGTTGCTGCCTTAGGCCTGGCTTTGTGTTACTGTGGTTGCCCTTGTTTGTCATGGTGGCAAAAATATGGCAGGTGGGGTGGCTGGAACTTCTGCCAGCAAACTCAGCACATGTCATGAGACGGTATTTATATGGGTCAAGTTTTCCTCACTGACAGAGAGAGAGAGAACGAGACAGAACCCGTATTTCTGGAGTTTCAGAAGCTTTCGTGGCTCCTGACAGCGCTCTGGGCAAGCTGCCACCAACACCTCAGGACTCAGCCAGATCCTGTTTTATGAGTTTCTAGGTCCCCCAAAGACATCTTTATTAATGTCCAACTCTAGAGTGTGGCTTCTTAGGGTCAAGTTTACCATATCTCTCTGATATATTCCACAGGGAGAGGACGGATACAGGCACACAGACTCCTGGGTTTATCTGTGTTTGTTTTTTGTTTGTTTGTTTGTTTGTTTATATATATTTTAAGGAACTAAGGTGCTTCAGAATAGTTTTTTTGTTTGTTTTTTTTAAGATAGTGTTAACTTTTTTTTTTTTTATTTTATTTATTTATTTATTTATTTATTTATTTTTGGCTGTGTTGGGTCTTCGTTTCTGTGCGAGGGCTTTCTCTAGTTGCGGCGAGCGGGGGCCACTCTTCATCGCGGTGCGCGGGCCTCTCACTGTCGCGGCCTCTCTTGTTGTGGAACACGGGCTCCAGACGCACAGGCTCAGTAGTTGTGGCTCACGGGCCCAGTTGCTCCGCGGCATGTGGGATCTTCCCGGACCAGGGCTCGAACCCGTGTCCCCTGCATTGGCAGGAAGATTCTCAACCACTGCGCCACCAGGGAAGCCCTCTGTGTTTGTTTTTTATGGTTTGAGCTGTTTCTTCCTCCTCTTTCTCCTCCTCCTCTTCCACCTCCCTTCCCCTCTCCGTTCTTCCCCTCCCCCCCCATCTTCTCCTTCTCCTTTTTCTTCTTCTTCTTCTTTTCTTCTTCTTTTCCCTCTTCCTCAATATTTTCAGTATTTTTATAGGTTCCACATTATAAAACAAAATATATCACCCCAAGATATCAGCACATCGTTCTTGCCTGGAGGCGGGGGCTGTTCTATAAGATACACCACTTTCAATGAGGTCATTCTGACTTTTAATGACTGGCCTTGGCTTTACATGTGAGGGGCAAAAACCCCAATCTGAACTACTTGAAGCAAAAATGGAAATTTATTTATTGGCTCATAGGGCCAAGAAGTCCTGGGTAGCACTAGCTCCAGGCTGAACCTCTCCTCAGATGATGTTAACAGGACCCGGTCTCTCTCTTCTTCTCTCCTCTTTGTTGGCTCCCTCTTCAGGCAGCCTCGCTCCTTAATGTGTGCAATGGCTTCCAGCGCCCCTTGGAATGTTCCCGCATCCACGTCTGTCCTTTTCCCAATAGTCAGGGCCTGACTCTAATTGGCTCAGATTGGGTCATATGCCCATTTCTGAACCAAATGTTCAGAGGATGCGATATGGTGAGAGAGATGGAACTTTGCTGAAGGAAATAGGTTTGCCAGATTCTTCTACCGCAGAAGCTCGGAAGCCAGCAAGAATGCAAAATATGCATCAATATGCAAAATGTCCTTCTAGAACATCCTTATTGGCCACCTTAGCCACTAATTCATGTTCCCCTGAAAAATGGAACAAGTTGCATATTTTGCTGGATTTTTCTTCTGACTTCAGGAAACTCTTGCTTTTTCTTCACTTAGCAAGGAAACCTTAATCCAAAAATGTAAAACCGTATTTTTTTTAAAAAAAAACCTTTAGTTTTAACAACTAAGAAGTCTAAAAGGAAATACCATACACTGATGTTAATGTTTTCCACTCTCATGGAAATATTAACCTTTAAAGGGCAGTCACAGCCATCATTACTTTTGATCAGTGGGTCTCGACCAGGGACATTTTTATCCCCCAGGTGGTATTTGGTGATGTCTGAAGACATTTTGGGTTGTTACAACTCGGGGGGAGTTGTCCTGGCATCTACTGGGTGGAGACCAGGGAGGGATGCTGTGAAACATCCAGCAGTGCACAGGACAGCTCCCCAACAGAGAATCATCCGCCCCCAAATGCCGATAGTGATGAGGTTGAGAAAACCTCTTTTTGACCCTCACAACATGTCTGTGGGAAAGAAGAACTGGGGACATGGTGTCCTTGTTTGACATTGCCCAGAGAGGCTGTACTCACGAGGAAGGTATTTGGCTCCAAGTAACAGAAAATCCAACAGTTCCTTAAATAAACAGACATTTCTTTTTCTCAAATAACCAGAAATCCAGGGGCTGGCAGTAGCTGATGTTTATGTGCTCAAGATGCCACCAGAAACCTTGGTCCTATGCCTCTTCTCTGTCACCCCTACTGGGCTGGCTGTCATCTTCATGCGTGTCACCCCATGGTTGTTATTGGGTTTCTACAGCCCCCCAGATCATGTCCACTCAAAGCAGGAAGAATGGAGACTAGGCTTGGCACCAGTCACCCCTGTAGTTTTTACCAGGCAATCAAAGCTCTCTCTCCGATACACCCTCTCCTTGTTAGACTTCTGCTTACATTTCACTGACCAGAGCTGAGTCACGTGGCCACCTCTGGCTGCAAAGCATGCTGGGAGAGGGAGTAATCAGCTTCCCAGCTGCATAGCGGGAGACAGCCAAGAAGAGCATGTGGGGAACCAGTGCTGATTTAGGTAACCAATGGTGTCCACCACAGCGGATCAAGGACTTGCCCAAGGTCACACAGCTAGTGGGTCAATCTAGGATTCAAGTATTTTGATAGGTGCACCAATCTAATTTTACTGGGATATGTCAGGCTTTTTGTAATGCCTGTGTTTCCAGAAAGACAAAGCTTGTGAATGAACCCAGGAAAAGAACTTGCTCTTTGGAAATTCCACAAGTTCTGTTTAGCTGACCAGAAATTGTCATTTGTATCCCTACTGCCCTGGTCACCAGAAATCATGGGCCTATTCATAACTGCAAGACTGCTACTGATAATAATAGCAATAACTCAATCCCAAGAGTCCTGCAAAATAGCTAGGTGTCTTGGATCTCAGAAATAAGAAGCTCAAAATAATCAAAGTGTAAAATCCCAAACAAATTGCCTATCTGGAAACTCTCTGGGTGGAAATGAAATATCAAGACAAACAGATGCTACTTACAGACCAGTATTTTTCAGTTGCAGCCCGTTAGTGGGTGACAAATTCAATTTAGTGATGACCGGCATTAAAGAATTATGGAATAGAATAGTATAGAAAGGAAAGTGTCAGAGTGCATTGCAGACAGGAAGGTCAGTATAATTGTGCAACTTTCTTGCAGGGGTGTGTGGTGTGTGTGTGTGTGTGTGTGTGTGTATGTGTACCACACTGCAATATAAAATGTATTTCTTACTGTATGGGCCACAGTCAACAGGTTTGAAAAAAGCACTACATTCCCTTTGTCCAGAAATGAAAGAGCAATGCAAGTAGAGGCAGAAACCGCCCTGGGACGCAGGCAAGGCTGGTGCTACATCGACTTAGGCTGTTAATGAATTGTCCTTCTGCTTCCTAATTATCTTGAAAGCCTGATTGAGGGGGGCTTTTTGCGGAAATCTAAATAACCCTCCTGCCACTCTCTGTCTCATTGGGCTGAGTGGCTAGTCAGCCCTGGCACCTCTGCAAGCCAGCTCTGGTTAATTAGAGCTGCTGCTATCAGGAGCACATTTGGTGTCACAATTCCCTGGATTCTGTCTTCCACGGCACCTCAGATTGATGGCCTGAGATAACTTGGTTGCTGGCCTCTGAGGAGTGGGGAGCTGCTTGGAATGTGAGGGATAGACAAGGGGTGATCTCCATACCTTCTCCTTTAAAATGGGGGTGTTCTGGATTTGGGGTTCAACATTCGTCCCTCCCTGCCTCTGATTTGAATCTATTTACATTAAAAATTAAGCGAATTTAAAATAGCCTGTCTCCCAGCATCTTGCTTGCTTGCTTTGAGGTGCCTCTCACTCTTCACCCAGACACTATTTTTTCTTCCCTTCAACGTTCCTCGTGCAAGGCGGGGAGGGGAGGAAGAGGGCAAGGAAGAAAGATTCTTTTGGGAAAATCCCACCAATAATCCTTCCCAGGCGCACTAGGTACCTCATAGAGAATGAGAGCCCTTTGGACTTGAATTCAGATGTTTCAAGAATAGTGACCACCGCCCCCTGCCATCTCATGTGGTTCTTGCATCCACGAAACAGCAGTAACAGCGACCGTCTAGGCTTCTCCGCCCAGAATACCATTGACCTCTGTTAAATCGCCATAACTACTTCAGGTCAGGGGGAAACAAGAAGATATGCACCTTGAGCTTTGTTTAAGATCAGCAAACTGTAAGTGTCCCGTGCTCTTCTGTGACCTTCAACAGCGTAATTAAAGTCTACACACTAAAACTCAGACATATTAAAAAATGTCACTTTATATATTTTCTATAACTGGCTTCATCTTTCCGTAGGGCGCCTCTTCTCATTAATCCTGGTGTCTTCTGGGTTTAAGAGAGTCTCTTTTGGGTAAATAGAAAATCTATTTAAAGTTCCTGACAGAGCTGTTTCCTCCCTCTCCAACAATCGTTCTTCTCCTTTGTCATTTCCAATATGGCGTTTGGGTACAGGGGAAGCTTGCATACCACGTGGCAGCCAAGAGAAGGGACAAATGACCCTTGGGTTATTCTCTGGGGCCTCACTAAGGAGCCCTATAGTCCACTGCATAGTGACTTAGTATCTAGCGGTGTGGCCCATTCCTTCTGGTCTGAGGGACGTTGAGTTTGAGCCCACTGCTGAGGCCTTTGATCATGGCCTCTAGTTATGAAGTCCACTCTCTGGGGCTGGCCCACCTTAAGCCCCAGTTTCTCCTGGTTCACTGTTTCCCACGACTTCTCTATCCCTTCAGTCTGGCATGTGGGAATTTGGGGGTCCCCTTGCGTTGGCTGTGGGCAAGCAGGGGCTCTGCTCATGCCTCTTGACCTTGACAATGTCCTTGGATCCTGTTGTTCCAGGTTGGGCATGACCATACTGGGTCAACTCCAAGCAGCTGAATGGATGTTCATGCTTCCTGTCAGGTGGGAAACTCTGTGACATCAACAACCCCATTCCCTCTAGGCTACGTGTATATAAAGCTCTATGTTCACACCTCCAAGCCAGCTCTTGATATGCAGAGGGGAGTCTGGAATGCCTCTTTTTTCTCCAACAAGGATCATTGTCTCTCCACACACTCAAAAGAGTCTAGTTTAAAATGCAAAGTTGATTGGTGATCTCTTTGTTTATTTTTTCCTTCTCCTAAAGCAGTAAATTCACAGATGGGAGGAAACCACAGAAAGACTGGCAAGTAGGTATCTTTGATTACCCTGTATAGGGTATATTGGTTTAATATCTAAAAATATTTTTATGTTGAAGCTGAGTGACGGTGCGTGGGGTTTCATCTTACCGTTCTCCCTACTTCTGTGTATGTTGGAGTTTTTTTTCCATCATAAAGAGTTAAAAATAAATAAGTAAAAATACATATGCCCGTCCCACGGAGAGGAGTCATCCATTGTCAGGTCGAGAGCTGAGAATAGCTACTCCACCTCAGCATCTGGCAGAAGTCTGCAGCTGAAGTTTGGGCTGGAGCTGTCACAGCTCTGCCCTAAGCCACTGGTGGCTCCTGCTTCATTAAAACAGCAGGGGAAGGCCCTAATTTAGCCAGATTTAATTTTCAACTTTTATAATTCATTTAAAATTTGATCAAGGAGTTAATTTATGACAAGGGCAAGGGGTGACTTCCCAGCTCATCTAGTGGGCAAAGGCATTATAACTTAATTTATGGTTAAGGCAGCTTGTTATAATTGAGTGCAAAAAGGTGGTTTCTCATCTGGAGTTTGGAGGCCTGAGGTGAGTGGAGAGAGGAGTGGGTGCCCCAGGTTCTCATCTGGGAGGCGGGGATGTGGGTGCTTGTGCAGGCGGCAGCAGCGTATTAGTGGAGGGTACATTTTGATCAAATGCCATCCATCAAAAGCTTGTCAAGGGGCTAAGGAAACACATTGTGGCAGCTCTACACCCAGGACCCAGGACGTTCCGGGCTTCTCCCAGCGCCCCCGGGGAATGGGAGCATCTTCCCGAGCAGGGAAGGGAGGAGAAGGCAGCTGGCGTTTCTGCCATGTGATGCGGGTGCCTCCTTCCTGAAAAGTAATGGGAGAAAGCTTGGAGGTGTTAGTGACAAGGCTGGGACGTACCAAGAGCTTTGAATTTGTTTAATGGTTCAGGACTTAGCAGGTGTGTATGTGTGTGAAGGTGGGGACAAGCAGATGTAACGACGAACGTGTGACAGTGTGGATGTGGGGGGATGTGGGTGCCTGTGCGCAACTGTGTACATATCAGTGAACGTGTGTGTGTGGATGCGGGGGACATGTGTGTACATCTGTGGATGTGTGTGCTGTGTAAGAACTTGGGAGAATATATGTGTATCTGTATGTGTATATCTGTGAACGTGTGTGTATCTGTGTGCGTGTAGATAGGGAAGTTAAATATATTTATGAGTGTGTTTCTGTGAATACGTATGACTTATGATGTGTGTCTGGCGCGGGCGGAAATGTGTGTATATCTGTGAACGTGTGTGGATGTGTGGATCTGGGTGGAATGTGAGGGCCTGAGGGTGTCTCTGAGAATGCGTGTGTCTGTATGTCTATGAACAGGGGAATCGTGAATCCATCTATGCAGTGAGTATCTCCGTGGGGATGTGTGTAGACTTGGGAATGTGCCCCCGTGTGTGTGAACAAGAAGACCGTGTGTCCACATACGATATGTGCGCCTGTGTGTCGGAATTGGGGGGGCTGTGTGTGTATTTGTGCATGTATGTGAGTAGACGTCTGTGTATATGGAGACTGGGAAAATTTGACTGTACCTAGCAATGTGCCTGTGTTAATGTGAATGTCTGTATACCTGTGAAGGCGTGTCTGCGTTTGAATGAGGGTGTTGTGTGATATCTGGGGATATATGTGTCTGTGTGTGTGTGTGAGCTACGTGTGAACTCGGGACGTGTGTCTGTGCGTGTGTGTGCCTGAGTGCGTGCTTGCACACGTATGTGTTATGAGCACACTGACTGCAGCTGTGCACAGCACCCCCGGGCCCACACGATGGCTGCATCTGGTATCAGGGTTTCTCTTGACAGGCTCTTGTCATCTTCCTCATTCTTTTCCTCTTTCACAAATATTTATGGAGATCTTGGAAATGTCAGGCCCTGAGCTGGGCTCTGGGAACCCAGTTGGGGCCCCATCTGCACCCAGACCATGAACAGACACCCTCTCTGTGCCCTGAAGCTTCCCTGCAAGTCCCAAGGCCAGACATGCCCTGGGTCAGCTGCCCAGGAGACCAAGGGGCTCTGGCACCCTCAGGAAGACATTTGCCTCGCTGTCACTGCTACCTACCGTCTCTCTGTGCCCCTCCCCACGAGGCACCAGTGCCCTCCTAGTTCTCAGTTTTTTGGGGTCACCTGTCTGATTAGCATCCTGATAATGGATAGCATATGTGATCAGCACATGGCAGTAAGGGGTTATTGTTATATCGTACGTATAAAAGATCACTTCTGTGGGGCACTTGTTCTGTGCCTGGCACCACACTTAAGGCTCAACAAGCATTATCTCATTTAATCCCCCAAATATCCCATGAGCCAGGACTTATTATCTCCATTTAGCACAGAGGTAGTTGAAGCCCAGAGAGGTGCAGTGATCTGCTCAAAGTCACACAGCTAACAAGTGGCCACTCAGGGATTTTAACTCAGGACCGTGGAACGCCGGGGTCCATGCCACGGTATGGGGTCCTGGTCATTTAATACGTGTCCATCGCTCTAGGCCTTCCTAAATGTACCCTCAGCAGAACTTCCCAGGTCCACTCTGATCCGCCCATCTGGAACAGCTTCCCTGATGTTTCCTCAGCGTGCCTCTTGCCTTGGGCCAAGACTTAGCCCAAGACTCCAAGGATTAGAAAAAAGGGCCCTCCCTGGGCAGCTTCAGGCCAGAAGGGACAAGGCTTGCTGAGCGGCGTGCTATTGGTCGCCGGCCCCCTCTGGCCCCTCTGTTGGCGTCCCGGTGCAGTGAATGCTTGCCCACTGAATGTGGCAGCCCTGGCCCGGATCGCACGGCACCCTGCTCTTGGCAGCCCTTTTATCCTGTGCTCCCACCCGTCCAAACCACACGCGCATCCTCTAAGGCCCAGCTCAAATACAATTTCCTCCGGAAAGTCTTTTTGGCTTCACACGGGCTCCTCTGAATCCTTGGCCTCTCTCCCTGCTGTTTATACATCTCTCAGACCACGGGCCACTCTCTACTTTGCATTAGAGCTATTTGCAAGTGAATCTTGGCCTCCCTGCTAGACTGTAACAAAGGCTCATTCACCTTTGTACCCACCCCCTGCGCTATTATTACCACTACTAGTATTGGCATGCTAATAATTCTCCTGGAGAGCTTCTTAGGAGTTTGGCACTGTATTTAGTGCTTTATTAGCTTTATTCACATTTAACCCGCAGAGGAACCCTGAGAGTAGGGACCATTACCATCCCCATTTTATAGATGAGGAAACTGAGGCTCAGAGAGGTTCAGTCTCTCATCCAAGATCACACAGCTACTGAACGACAGGGCTCAGGCTCAAACTGAGGGACCCGTTCACCACCACTGAACACACAGGAGTGTGTTGATGAATGACTGTTTTTCTGAGAATGTTTATACTTTGAAAGAGGACTGAGTAGAGAGAACAATGCTTAACCCACAAGAATGAATCTAGTGGTGGGATGGCTGGCGCTGTGGCTTGGGTCGGGGGCAGAGATTCGGACCAGAGAAGCCTTTTCGGGGCCTTCCCAGCACCGCTCACAGGAAGCTGCAGGATGGCAGGCTGGCCCGAGTCCCGCTCTCCATTTATAGACGCCCCTTCTACATCGGATGTTGTGACACAAGGGTTATGACACGCTTCCTTTAATGTGGGTCTGGGACAGAGTTGAGCCCTTCGATTGCATTTAATGTAGCTGTGGTTTTACAGCCACGTGCCCTGTCCCCTGGCCTCTCTCTCCCCCAGGGCCTCAGGGTAATGGGCATATTAAATAAATCTATTACATGAATCAGTGAGACATTCTTGGACAGCCTCATTACAGCTTTGAGAAAAGTAGAAGAGGCGCAGTGTTCTGGAGTGTTACCCCACGAACATCTAAAGCGCCGTTGCGTTTCTAGGATGCAAAGAAGGAGGGAGGGAGGATGGGAAAGAGCCCTATGCAGCCCTCGCCGCGCTCATGGCTGCCACTGGGCCAGGGTCCGTGGTTCTCCTTATCCAGGTGAACTCAGGTCTGCCATGTAGCACTCAGGAAATGACTGCCAGATGGAAGATGTTACTAGGCCGCTCTGTTCAGTTTTTCTTTTCAATCTCCTCAGAGTTCTTCAACCTCGCACTCTTGAGATTTTTGCTGGCTCATTTTCTGTTGTGGGGTAGGGCAGTTCCGTGCCTTGTAGGAGGTTTAGAAGCATCCCTGGCCTCTATCCACTAGATGCTGGTAGCAAACCACCACCTCCTCAGTGTGACAACCCAAAATGACTTCAGACATTGCCAGATGTCCCCAAGGTGGGTGAGGAGTGGGAAGGTTGGGAGAGGCCAGATCGCCCCTAGTGAGAACTACCCATCAGAAAACTAAGCAACAGAGCGGTAGGCGCCCCAAAGAGGAAAAGAATGAAAGAAAGTGGTCTTGGGTATTCCTTTCCCTGAAAGATCCAGAGCCCTCACACCTGGGAAATGCCCTCTGGTGAGAGCCGATTCCTGTTTCGGTTGTACCCTGTGAGTCCCTCTCTGGTGGGTGGTGAGAAGGATTCGGAGGTACTTGTCATGACGGGGAAGCCCCATCTATTCTGCTCTGCACACACTTCCTGAACACCTACTGTGTGCCAGGCTTCATGCTAAGTGAACAGAGGCTCCTGATTCATCCTCAGAAAACCAGACAAAGAACAAAGAGCAGACATGGGGAATAATAATTAAAATCACAATAGCTGATATATCCTGGGCATTTATAAAGGAATGAGGATTTTACAAGCTGGATCTCCCTAGGAGGTTGGTGCTTCAGAGAAAACCCAGGGCCAGAAGTTTTAAGAAACTTGTCCAAGGTCACACAGAAAGAAAAGTGAAGGACCTTGGCCTAGGACCCAGCAGGACTGGGCTCCAGAACCTGTGGGCTTTTCTTTGTTCCATACGAAAGGGCTGAAGGAATAATGTGCAAACATCCATATACCCACCACCTAGATTCTACAGTTACTGTTTTGCTATCCTTGCTTGATCACATATCCATCCTCTATCCAACCATCAATCCATTTAATTTACTTTTGTGTGTGTTCATTTCTTAGTAAATTGCAGACATCAATACACTTTGTCCCTAAGCATATCAGCCTGCACATCAGTCACTAGGGTTTAATATTTGTTCACAGCGTTTTTTAGATACAATTTACATCCAGGAAATGTGTAAACCTTAAGAATGCCAGTACGTGAGTTTTGCAAATGCGTATACCTTTGTAATGCACGCCCCCTATCAAAATAGACCACATTCCCATCTCCCACTAAAGTTCCCTCCCGGGTCTTCCAGTCTATACCACAGAAGCAGTTAACTCTTCCAATTTTGTTTTCCATCATGAATGAATTTAGCCTGTTCTAGAACTTTTTTTAAAAAATGGACTCATAACGTATGTGTATACGTAGGTGTAAGGCTTTTCACCATACGTCATGTTTTTGAGATGCATCCATGGCATTGCACGTATCCCAGCAATCCCTTTTATTGCTGAATTCCATCATATGACTGCACCTCAGTTTGTTTATCCATTCTCTTGTTTATGACCATCTAGACTGTTCCCAGATTTTGGACGATTATGAATTAAATGGCTGTGCCAGTTTGTAACAGACAAATGATCATTAAAGACTTAGCTTTTGGTGGACATATGCTTGTATTTCTCTTGTGTAACTACCCAGGACTGGGTTGCTGTGCCATGGGATAGCTGAGTGTTCCGTTATATAAAAAAACCACCTCACTTTCCCCAGAGTGATTGTAACATTTTACATTCTTATCAACAACGTATGTGAGTTATAGTTTTTCCACATCCTTGCCAACTTTTAGTGTTGTCTTTTTTCAAGTTTTAACCGTTCTGGTGGGTGTGTAGTGGTAGCTCAAGGTGGCTTTCCATTTGCATTTTCCTGATGACTAATGATGTTGAGCCCTTTTTCATGTGTTCATGGGCATTCACAAATTCCCTTTCCTTTGTAAGCTATCTGTTCAAATCTTTGTCTTTTAAAAGATATTTCGTTGTTTGTCTATTTGATTTTGAGTCAGAGGAGTACTTTACATATTCTCAGTACCAATCCTTACACAGATAGATAATTCAAAGTCTGTGGTTTTAACCTTCAGGAGGTCAGAGGAGATGAAGAGACTTGGGGTATTCAAACTCTTCATTCTGCAGTAGGAGACACTCAGGTTGACATGAGTCAGATCCCCTCTCCCTTCCCCACCCCAAGCTGAAAAATGCTCTGCACCCTTGGAAATAGACGGGGTAAGAGAATAAGGAGTTGGGAAAAGGGGAAGGAGAGGAAGAGGAGATTGGCACAAGAAAGAAGTTGAAAGGAGTTAAGCTCGGGAGGCTGTGTTCCGCAATCAGCTTTCCTTCTCCTGGAGGCCAGCTTCCCTTCACGTGGAGGTTTTACAGACTCTTTTGTGTTGAGTTCTGTAGACTTGGGATCTGTGATAGTCATTTCTGCTGTTCAACAAATATTTCCACCTCTCCTCCTTCCTGATTCAAGAAAGGACTGTATTTCCTTGCCTTCTTTGAAGTTAGGCTGGCCATGTGGCTTTTTCTGGCCAGTGAAATGTGAGCAGAAGTTGACTTCTGGCAGAAAAATGTAAGAACCAGTACAATCCTTGCTTCCCATGTTCTCTTCCCACAACTGCGGTGGGTCTGTGAGTGATAACCACGAGCAGAGCCCCATGCTGACATGAGTTCGATATGTAGCATTAGTATGAAATCAACTTTTTGCTGAGATTTTGTGGTTGTTTGTTACTGCAGCATAACCTAGCCTATCCTGATTGAGAGAGGATTGCTACTTTCTCCTTCCATAGGCTGCTTAAGAGGTACGATGGAATTTAAATAATGCAGCTTTCTTTCTCCCCTCCTTTAGCTGTATGCTTTCACGGTTCTGTGAAATTGATAGCCTGATTATCTTACAGCAAATGAATAACTGTAACAGTCGGAACTTGATCTTGCCATTAAGTTTCTTCTCTTCTCTTGGCCTTTTTTTAAACAGCAGGAAAGTGCTTTTGATTTTTAATGTATGATAACCAGCAAAGTGAATTAGGGTACATTTTAATTCAGGCAAAAACAAACAAAATTTAGTTCTGTTTTGAAATAGGGATGAAAGAGTATAGAAATCACGTGAACGTACAGCTTTTCATGAGCTCCCAAAAGGGTTTGCACTGGCAAACTAAGCAAAATCTTCCCTGAAAAAATAGGAGCCAGGAGGGGAAACCCAGTACCCTGGCTGTTGAAGAGTCTTCTCTAAGAGATGCACAGGACCCAGCGTTCAGATCAGTCACAGAAGAAGATGGAATCAGTCAGCCAGAGCTGAATGCAGCTTCTTTTTTCCAACCAAGCCCTACAGTCATGACTCGTATTTGTCAACCAATTCCTACTCATTAATGATCAGCAAATTCGTAACTTCCCATGTTGACGTAACCAGTTTCAAACTTATTAATTGTTTCAGACTCTTTAGCATATCAAAGTAGTGTTTACAAAGGGACTAGCACTTAGCTTTGGGAATTAAAGAGTAAATAAAAGTCCAGTTGATTCTACACTATTCAACAAATATTTATTGATCTCTTTTACAGGGCCCAGTAATCACCATTCATAGATGAATCTACCCAAAATAAAGTAAGTGGGGTTCGGTTAAATCCCAGGGATGAGAAGTGTCAACAGAGAACCAGTTGGCCACTTTTTTTCACCAGTGAGTGCTCACAGATCAGCCTCTCCTTCGCTCTGGAGCAGTGATGGCAGCAAAGCATCAGAACTTGTAGGATCCTAGTACGAGCAGTGATGTTTTCCATTGTGATGGCAGTTTGCACTCTTCCCCAGACTGGCTTCTTTCGGGAGATTGGCCTCTGGACCTGGGCTCATTTTTGTGGCTATATCAATATCCTTCGTGATGGCCCAGCTTGCATACGATGGATAATGATCTGCTCTTGTGATTATCATTCATTTTGCAATTTTATTTCAATCAAAAGAGTAAGGCTCAAGGGTGTGGCCCTACCCAAGTCCCCAAGGCTCAGATCTTAATTCCCTGGGCTGGGAGCCCCTGATGAACACACATGGAACCGATTTAGTGGCCAGATGGCCTAACGGCAGAGGGAATTACACTAAAGAAGCTGGCTTCTCTGCCAGCCTGTGTTTCTAGACCGTGTATATGGCTGACAGCGTGGAGTCATTACTGGGTGCCAGACACGGTTGTACGCTCTCCTTCTATTATCTGATTCAGTCGTAGCAACCACCCAAGAGGTGTTATTTTTATCACTATTTTATAAATGAGGAAACTGAGGCACAAAGACTCAGGGCCACGGAACCTGTAAATGGCAGACTCAGAATCTACTCTCAGTAAACTTAACTCTACAATCATCAAGAACCTTTAAGAACATTGTACCATAGCCAGGGTAGGAAAAGGAGCATTAAGGAAGTTGCAGGCCTCTTGGCAACCTGCTAGGGTATAAAGTAAGCCAGGCAGGCTGTGTTGAACAAATCTAGCCTCTATGTTCTGGGAGAGGAGTAAAGGGAAGTTTACAAAAACCTAGGTGATTAAAAAATTATTGTGTATTAGGGACTTCTCTGGTGGTCCAGTGGTTAAGAATCCGCCTTCCAAGGCAGGGGACGCAGTTCGATCCCTGGTCGGGGAACTAAGATCGCACATGCCGCGGGGCAGCTAAGCCCGCATGCCGCAACTACTGAGCCCACACACTCTGGAGCCCACGTGCCACAACTAGAGAGAAGCCCGACCACTGCAACACAGAGCCTGAGCGCTGCACTGAAGAGCCTGCACACTGCAACGAAAGATCCCGCATCCGGCAACTAAGACCTGATGCAGCCAAATAAATAAATAAATAATTAAAAAAAAAAATTATGTATTAAATAATATCCAGGAGGACTTCACTGGCAGTCCAGTGGATAAGACTCCACGCTTCCAAGGCAGCGGGCACGGGTTTCATCCCTGGACAGAGAACTAGGATCCCACATGCCACACAGTGCGGCCAGAAAATCAACAACAACAACTCCAAGAGCCCGTATAAAATGATAAGGGAAAACCATAAAACAGTATGCGAAGTACTCTCACACTAACATAAAAACAGGAGAGCTATATTTATCTGTACATATATCTGAAGAAGAATGCAGAAAGTTACTGGAAGCGTGCATACAAAAGATGGCTAAGAGTATGGAGCCATTACTGGCTGCCAAACACTGCACTTACCTCTAGGGAGGAAAACAGGATGGAAAGGATAGTGAAGAGGGAATTTTCCCACTCAGTTCTGTGGAATTAAGGTTTGCTTAAAATTTTTCATAGTAAGGATGTATTATATATTGTTTATATAATTTTTAGAAACACATCTCTCTTAAAAAGAGATGAACAAGTGTCAGCAAGGATATGGAGTGAGTGGGATTTGGACTGTAAAATGATGCAGCTGCTTTACAAAACAATTTGGCGGTTCCTCAAAATGCCAAACCTAGAGTTACCATACGACCTAGCAATTCCATCCAAAAACTCTTAGGTGAATGTTCATCGCAGCATTATTCATAGTAGCCAAAACGTGAAAACAACCCAAACGTCTACCAACTGATTAAATAGCCACACAATGGAATATTATGCAGCCATAAAAAAGGAATGATATACTGACACACACACAACATGAATGGACCTTGAAAGCATGTTAAGTAAAAGCAGGCAACCACAAAACATCATGTATTGTGTAATTCCATTTCTCTGCAATGTCCAGAATAGGCAAATCTATAGAGACAGTGAGTAGATCAGTGGTTGCCCAGAGCTGTGGGTGGTGGTTGGGGGATGGGGAGTGACTACTAATGAGTATGAAATTTCTTTTAGGGGTGATGAAAATGTTCTAAAATTGGATCGCCATGATGATTGCACAACGCTGTGAATATGCTTTAAATGGGTGAATTTTATGGTATGTGCAATATATCTGAATAAAGCTGTTCTTTTAAAAATCTGTGCAATGTACTTCATTAAGTGAAGTACTATAACATTTTTGAACACCGTTTTCAGATGATAAATGAAGTATGTTTAAAAACATTTAGATGATACATAAAGGCGTAATTAAGAAAATTAAAATCACCAGAGACTTAAAAATCTGTAATAAAATGACACCTGCTCATAGTAGAAATTTGGAAAATATAGAAGGGCATAAAAGGACAATTAAGGATTTTTTTTCCATCTGAAATTCCCAGTCCCTCTCTCCAGTGATAACCAGTTTCATCAACTTCATATATAGGTGCCTAAAACTCTTCTGTGCATGTATAAGCATGCAAAGCATATATACACATACATCTATCCTTTTAAAAATAATTCTACAACACACACGGTTATGACTCTTGACTTTTGAAAGTGAACAATTTATCTTATAGATCCCCTCCCCCCATCGACACCACTGGGTCTAGTTCATCATTGTAACAGCTGCCTAATAATGCACAAGGTACTGGCTATCTTTTCTTGCTGGTATCTCCCATGTTTTCCTTCTGCCGACATTGCTGGCTCCAACAGTGAGTATGGGATGCTCTCCCAGGAGGGGGTCTCCAGGTCAGATATAAACAGGGTATGAAAGGCCTGTTAATCCATACCCTCCCCAAACTTTTGTTTTGTCTTGGTTTAAATACTTAATTCATACCCACGCTACAAAATTTTAAAGCACAACAGGGTACAATTCCACTTCTGGGTATTTACTGAAAGGAAACCACAACACTAACTCGAAAAGATATCTGTGCCCCACCCCCTCCCTATGTTCATGCAGCATTATTTACAGGAGCCAAGAGGTGGAAACAACCTAAGTGTCCATGGTTAGATGAATGGATAAAGGAATATTACTCCACTGACATGAATGGACAATGGAATAATAGTCAGCCACAAAAAAGAAGGAAATCCTGCTATTTGTGACAACATGGATGGACCTTGAGTGCATTAAGCTAAGTGGAATAAGTCAGACAGAGAAAGACAAATACTGCATGATCTCACTTGTATGTGGAATCTAAAAAAACCCAAAAAACAAAACTCATGGATAGAGAACAGATTAGTGGTTGCCAGAGGGGGTTTGGGGAGTGGGCGAAATGGGTGAAGGGGGTCAAAAGGTAGAACTTTCTAGTTATAAGATAAATAAGTCCCAAGGATGTAATGTACAGCATGGTGACAATAGTTTAACGCTGTATTAGATAGTTGAAAGCTGCTAAGGGAATGAATCTTAGAAGTTCTCATCACAAGAAAAATAACTTTGTAGCTATTCCGTGATGGATGTTGACTTCTTCTTGTGATCATTTTACAATATGCACATATATTGAATCATTGTGTTATACATCTGAAACTAATAGAATGTTATATTTCGATTATATCTCAATTTTTCAGAAAAGCGTAACAGGGTGTACAGTGAAAAGCACATCTCTTCGACCCCTAGTGAAACAGTACTGATCCCGGGGGCCAACCGTCACTGCCAAGTTTTGGTCCCTTCATGAACCTTCCTGAAAGAGTATTTTAAATCATGGAGAATGCCTTTTAAGGTGGACTTTTCAGGATGCCAGTACAAATGCGTACCTCAGTTCTTAGAGGTCAAGATAGAACATTTCCTCTTGGTGAATATTAAATAGCTTTTAAAAGTGAAATAGATAGCTCCCTTGTCCCCATATTAGGCGGTGAGGCATACAGCATTTTGGAACTCTATAAAGAACTCTATAATTGGGGTGATGATTCTGGATAGAAAGATTTAACTATGCACACACACGCGTGCGTGCACACATACACACACACACACACACACACACACAGCATGATCAAGTAGAAAGTTTCTGGAAATTTGAGTCAGACTGGCTAGATTTGAATCTCAACTCCACTGTTTACAAACCATGAACCTGAGTTATGAAATCTCTTGGAATCTCAGCTTCCTAGGCTGTGAACTGGGGATAATATTGCCTACTTAGCCGTTTTATGGGCAGCCAGGCCAGAACTAGGATGAGGTGATGGAGACATTCACGTTGGGAGCAAAGTTTAAGGCGTGGCCCCAAAAACCTCAGTCCGATCAAGATAAATAATATTTTAATGCAATATTTCAAAAAATCAGATTAGTAAACTATGGCCTTGGGGCTGGCTGCTATCTTTGTAAAGATGGTTTCATTGGAATGAGAGGTGATTTATGTAGCGCCTCAAGTTCAATGTCTGCCACTTAGAAATAGGTGTCTTTCAGGTGAATCATGGTGCTTGGGTTAAGGGGTGTTTGTTGAATCCTTGGATCAGAGGATACCTAATTGAAAACGTTGTCCGGTGACTCTCATGCCCTCCCACTCACTTGTATTTCTCACAACGGAAATGGGGATCCCTCCTTGAGCCATTTATCAGAGTGGCAGATTAAAATCATGTGACAGGAAGTTTTCTGTTCGTATTGTAATCTAACTGAATCACCAGTTCTCTATTGAAAATTCATTATGTGATGCCGCTCTCCTGCTGAAGCTCTGAAATGCTTTTTGCCATAATGATTTTAAAAACCCCACTTCTATAATGGTCTCCTGATGGTGCCCATCAGCATCTCTTCCGTGTACAATAATATTATTCTGCAATCTGTCTTGGGAGAACGCTTAAAAGCTTTCTCTCATTTTCTCCATTTAACTCATGTATTCTCTGAGTTTTTACATTAAATGGTCATTCTTAATATCCCATGACACGTCACCTCTTTTCTAGAGAGGACACGGATACAGTACTTACCCAATTCCAGAATCTATACTAATCAAATCACGCTTTCCCACTTCAGCCAAGAGCAGTTCGTTCAGCGGGACAGCATTTAATCTGGAGAAGGAACTTATGAAAGAGAACAAAAACAATTTAAGCTGCAGTCGGTTAAATGCGAAATGTGATTGATGCAATTTGTTGTATAAAAAGGAATTAGCAGATATTGAAGTCAAGTTGTGGAATGAAGGTCAAAAATGCCCAGATTTATTGTTTGCAGACAACCAACAACAAGGCTTTCTTAATAGCCTAACCTGAGCATATTGTGGATAAACATTTGAGTTTTGATACGGAAGGAGAAGAAAGGCTACAGCTAAGGCTTTAAATCGACACTATGAGCTAGTAATTTAAAAACACTGAAATCCATCCTTGAAACCCTGATACTTTACTCCGGACTCCCTCCACTCTGCTTAATCTGTGCTTCCCAGCCCTGCCTTGAGCAAGAAGCCAGAAAGCCAACTTACATACAGCACCTATTTTAAGGAAGAAAGAACATCTGATCATCGACTCACCTTCCCTGTAGGATTCAAACACAAAACGGAAAACTTGAAGCCCAAATTCCTTTAAGGTATGAAAGGAAGGAACTGACTTTTGCCTTGAGGCCCCCTGGCTCGGAGTGCTTTGATTTTAAGAGTCAGGGACCTCCAAACCTGCGGGCTGATTTCTTTCTCGTGCAGATGATAGAAAGTTCCATCTCACTAATGGATTGGGGGCAGGACATGGGATGTGTTGGGAGGCCAGTAGTGGAGAAGATGTTCATTTCAATCCGAGAGTGGCTGGGGGTTGAGAGGAGGTCAGTGAGCAAAGACAAGGGACCATGAATCATCCATCCTTTTGACATGGGCACCAGCCCGGAGGGGATCGGATGAACTTGACTGACCTACTCAGAATCTGCATGGTGGGGAACCCAAGAACAGAGAGCAAAAGTTTCCCAAACATTGGAGCCAAAAATATCTAGGTTTGAATTCTGTCTCTGCCACATAATAGCTGTGTGACTTTGGGCAAGTCACTTGACCTTTCTGAACCTCAGTTTCCTGATCTGTGTAATGGGGATGACAATATCTACCTTGGACGGTTGCAGTGAGGATAACAGATATAATCTATGTAAAGCACCCCACAGCATATCTTACACATAGTCTGAGCTCACCAAAGTGGCAGTTCCATACCATTCTATGTGGCCAGTGTCCCTAGATGTCCTCGCTTGGCCAACTGTACCTTGATGGATGGCAACAACTGAAATTTCAAACAGCTAATTGGATTGTAAATTGACTTGTTTATTCCATTTAAAAACAACCGACCATTGTGAAATTAAAATTATGGGAGGACTTCATATAATGGAATTTGTCTTGCACTTTAAAAATTAATCTTTAAAAACTCCATTTTGCCATGTCCGGTTGCCAGGGTGTCATTGGCAAAGACCTTGGTTAGAGAGAGATGCTTTGCCTTCTCCTTTATCCAAAGGTATTTATTTTATTTTATGCTTGCATTCTGGCTCACTCTGGCATTCTGGCTCTAGGCTGGCATCATGTTGGATGATAAATCCATTTGTTTGGGCAACTTCAGGAGGGAAATTTGCCCAGAAAACTGGCTGGAGCTGGCTTTGGAAAAAGCCAAATTATGTCTCTAGAAGACTGGGGTCCCTTCCAAATGAGTTCCCAGTGGGCAGGGAGTGTTCAGTGCTGTACAGTGTGCAGTCTACACCGCGAGCCCCCAAACTGTGTTAAACAAAGAAGACCCAGCCATTGGCAGTCACATCGATTGGCAGATATCAGATTGCATTCCTTTGTCTGCTGCCCGGCTTATTTTCATACCCCGGTCCAACCTTTGTAAAGGAAGAAGCTTAAATGCTGACAAATTTCCCCCTCCATAAGAAATTGCTCCTGCAATTTGTCTTTTTAGCTGAGCTTCTGTGGGCCTGTGTAGCATAAAAAAAAATGTTGTCCTTGTCACCTGCCATTTTTCCAGCCAGCCTGACACCCCCGGGCTTCCCAACAGCTCTCTCCAGCAGGAGCTGTCTCTGAGCTCTTAACACCACCAGATAATTGAGGTTGTCACATCTCTTGTTCATTGTTTTTTCCAGCCCTGGAAAAATGCAAATATTTCATTGTAGTCATTAATTTTCCCATCCTTTTCTTCAAGCATCTCGTCGGTGTGATCTGATGAAAAGGGCTGAAGGCATGATTGCAAATACAGTGGCATCGGGCTCCTGCCCAGGGTGGGGAGAATCTCATCAGATCAAGTCTCAGGGAGGTCATCAATCACGCCCGCTGACAACCATTTTGCCTTCGTTTGTTACAGATGTGAACATGCTTAATTATTTGTAGTGTAATTAGTTCATGAAATGTCAGGAAATGTCAAACTGTGTTCACAGCACAGATTTTTTGCCACAAAGAGCAGCGAAGAGCAAGTGTCAGTGGAAAATGAGAAGAACTGATGGGAAGGGCTGTGTCGGCAGGCAAATGAGGGAATGGCTTGGGGGACAAATGAGGGTCAAAAATATTAAGATTAGGCATTTTGGAGAAGTAGACTTTCAAAAAAAATATCCAGGTATGCATCAGACAAGTGGGATGTGACAAGGCAGACATTCTGCCAGGTTCCCATCAGGGGAGTTTGGGTTGGAGATTCTGTTCACCTTGAGTTTAAAAGCAGTGGACTTTGATGTAAAAGGATGTCAGGTTAAAAAAAAAAATCTACACCTGGGGAGGCAGTGCCTTCCTTATATTCCTTGTGCTAGAAACATTTTCCTTTTTCAAACTATTTATTTTTAGGTGGATAAGTGGTCAAGGTATGAAGTCAATCTCTGGATTAAGGATAAATTTTCTGCCAGGGAGGGAGCAAATGCCTCTCTTCTGCAGCCTTGATGAAGAAAGCCTTCTGCAAGCTTGAGTGTCTCTTTCCTTCTCATCTG